>NC_142873.1:93498409-93801439 GCF_051225735.1 Oryctolagus cuniculus
AGTAGAGACAGTTGTTAGGTTATAAATGACCCAAAATAAAATAGTTCTCAAATCTGCAGACCATAGCTGACCAAATTTCCATGGAAATTTACATAGCATATACAGCATATTTCCTTAGTACATTATATACTTTTATTGATATTTTGAAAAGAATATTAATCACACTGGCATATGGATAAATATACTTTCTTTTGTCCATCTAATCAGGGCAAGATATCAATGTTCATTCTGTGTGATATCTGGAAAGAAAATTAAATGAGCTGGTAAGAGAATACTGAGGAAAAAAAAGCCTTAAAGTTAAAATTGAATCTAATTTAAGCCTTGGAGATAGAAATGTTTATTGAGGAAGCACATGTTTTTTCATGAAGGAAAATAACAAGATTAGGGCGTGAAATCTATGCAGTTTTCAGCAGCCAAGCAATTTTAAACTTGATGCCATTGTGTCCCTGTACTATGCACCCCCCAGGGCTATCTTTCAGGAATCACTGCGGTAAGGATGTAAGTGCTAAATATTTTTTTCAATATAAACTTCCCGTAATAAAATGGAATTAAAAAAAAAAAACTA
Source organism: Oryctolagus cuniculus (assembly GCF_051225735.1). Classification (NCBI taxonomy): domain Eukaryota; kingdom Metazoa; phylum Chordata; class Mammalia; order Lagomorpha; family Leporidae; genus Oryctolagus; species Oryctolagus cuniculus. The sequence goes on from NC_142873.1 coordinate 93,498,975, forward strand.
AAAGCCTGGGTTCCACTTTCATTTATCTCTTTATTCATTCACTTTTTCTTCAACAATTAATTTCATATCTACTGTTTCGGGAACTTGCTAGTAACTGAGGTGATAAGGATAAGTAAGATATGTCCTTTACTCAGAAATTGTTATCACTCAATTCAAACAAAGGCTGTGCAGTTTTTCATAAATCAATCATTCAATGCCTTCTTTTTTAAAATAAAGAAACTGTGGGTCCTAACCATTAATCTCATTCAGTGAGGATAAAGGGTGCATGCGACAGTTCTCCTTAAATTATTAACTACAAATAGAAATGTGCTAGATAGACACCGAGAAGTTCTTTAATTTCCTTCATGTCTGCAAACTCTTCTTAGCAAAGCAAGCCACTTTTATTGTAAGGGACAAAACTAATTCAATTCCACAAAAAGGGATACTTTGACCATTGGGTTTGCTTTGAATATTGAAGATCTCTCTTTCATGCATTATATATTTGGAATAAATTGGTGAGAATGAAAACCATTACATGGTGCTACCATGAAAGTGTAGCAGTGGAATTTCTCCAAGATTCCAACATGACATGGACAAAGTCTTGTCTTATAGAGACCTTGTTTCATTTTATCACATCTCATGGGCATGCCAATCATCAGGGTTTTGAGAAATTACCTAAAGAACAACAGTGCATAGATCAACCCATAGTCCTATAAAGAGGGCAGGAAACAAATCTCTACTATTTTAGTAATAAATTAATTCTTGAACATCATCTTTTGAGAAGTTTGAATTAAATATTAGAACTAGATAAGTGTCTGACATTCAATATTTGTCAAATAATAAATAAGTTACTGAGTAAATGACTGATATGAAACACATGAGCAAGGAAAGACAGATAACAGATACAAAGAAAAGGGAAGAGATACCCTTAATACAATCACAAGTTAGTGGAATCTGTAGGTGAGTAAAGGAGAGGGTCGTCATTATCAAAGCAGATAGAAAGCAAAACAGAGCTGGAGAAACTGGACAGGCTTTCCATACTCCAAAATTGACATCCCAATCAATTCTCAAGTTCTTCATGAGTCTTCCAGAGAGTCTTTTACATTGCCTGATCTACCTATATACTTGTCACTTAGAGGAATTGCTAATCTTACCATCTGAAAATTCTAACTAATACACATAACAAGTCAGTACTATTGTTAAAGAATAAACATAGTAAGATGTAATACATATTTTCATTGATAAACTTCCTCCTGTCTTTTGCCATGTTAAACAGTAAATCATAACAGAGTTCACTTAGAACACTCTAAAATTAGATACCTGTGAGCCATGAGATAAAATGCTAGGCTTTGTGTGTCAGCTGGACAAAAAGAAGCTGAAAATTTTTTGCTAATTCTCAATCAACCACCATTGATTTGCTCTTGCTCAAATAAGTACACTTAAGCCTAGTACATTTAGTTGCTTTTTTTTCAGAGATCTTTTTAGGTACTCCTATTTGGGCTAAAATTCAGGATTTTTAGTAACTGCACACTTACAAAAGAGAAAATTCCTAAAATGATAATAATATACACGGAAGGTAGTATATTACATACTCTTTAACTTCTAAGGACTAGATGTTTAAAAATCTACCAGCTGAAATAGATACAGACTAAAATTGTGTAAAATTCAGCTTCAAGGAAAGATGAACCTATGGTAGACTCCATTCCACAGCACAGAGATGTTACATGGCAACCATGGAGTCATGTGCATTCTGGTAGTCTCTAGAAACTCTTTCCTGTGAAAGAGAGAGAAAGTCCGGTGACAGAGAGGAGTACTACACAGTGACCCTGATGAACAATGGAAAGGGAATATAATATAGTAATGCAATGTAATATAGATAAGATTGGGAATTTTTTTAAAAGTTTTACTATATGTTCTTCTTACATTGCAAAACATCATATAGTTAGTGTCAATGGAGTCCCTTACAAAACCACAATTTATCATGGTGATGTCTGAGTTTCTTCTAGATTTTACTGGATTTTTGAAATTCAGATTAATCATGGCAAATCTAACTTTCTGCTCACTGATTAAATCCCATAAGAATAATTATAATCAGAGTTTGCTGTCCTTCTGAGAGCTATTTCAGGAAATTTTAACATACATATTAAAATCATTGATTTCAAAGTATATGTCGTTTGAAGAATAATAATGATTCATATACATTCATGTATCCTAGGTCTCCCTATGAGTTCTCTGAGAAAGGGTCATGGTTTCTAACTGACTTGTGAAGTAAATCAGAGAAAAGAAAACTCCAAGCTAGAACTCCTCAGAGAGCAATAGTTTGTTGGGAGGAAAAAGGAGGTAAGCTGGAACTCAGAGAGCATCAGGTAGTGTGCTTTTAGGACCCTGAAATTATGATTATTCACCTGCAAGAGAAGATTTCCATTTGACAGGGGACTAACTTCCTGGGAGAATGTCTATAAAAATTCACTCTAAGGGGGGGGGGGAGAAGTGGGGAGAGAGAAATGAGACAGAGGGAAGGAGAGATCAGACAGGGAGATTGAATGGAAGGAGAAAATAAGAAGGGACTTCTAAGTCTCTCTGTTGCCTGGACCAGAGAGGCTGTGATAATAGAATGCCTTGTGTATAGTGAACTCCACTTTAATAGATTTTCCTACATACCTTATTTTCCAACTAACACAGTAAATCTAACAACCAAGTAAATGCAATTTGCAAGTTAGGTCAGAGTTAAACCACAGCTATGCGTACATCTATGTCTCCTAATCTCAGTTTATTTATTAGGTATTCACAAGTACCTAATATAAAAAATCATTATGCTAGATCTAAACAAATTCATGTGTTGCTAAATAAATCAATTAACAACTGCATGCAAAAATGAAAGTGTAAAAAAATTTACAAAGTCCAATGGTGCAAGGAATCAAGCAGAATCAACATCTAGTTCAGAGAATAAAGAAATGATGGATCTTATAATACAATGGAGAACCAAAAGACAATTGAAAAGACTAGAAGCTCAACAAAGTGTTAAATGTCAAAAATGAGCTTTGTCTGGATCTCAAAGTTCAGTTCTGCCCAGTGGAGAAGAGACAAGGCGTTCCTGAAAGTAGGAAAGGATATACAACCACAGGGAACTCTGAAAATCAAAAGTTTCCAAAGAGAATGATGCATTTGAAAACATATTGTTCAAGAAAAGATGCATTTTTGGCTGGCACCGCGGCTAACTTGGTTAATCCTCTGCCTGCGGCACCGGCACTCTGGGTTCTAGTCCCGGTTGGGGTGCCAGATTCTGTCCCGGTTCCTCCTCTTCCAGTCCAGCTCTCTGCTGTGGCCTGGGAAGGCAGTGGAGGATGGTCCAAGTGCTTGGGCCCTGCACCCACATGGGTGACCAGGAGGAAGCACCTGGCTCCTGGCTTCGGGTTGTTGCAGTGTAATGGCCATAGCAGCCATTTTGGGGGGTGAACCAACGGAAAAGGAAAACCTTTCTCTCTGTCTCTCTCTCACTTTCTAACTCTGCCTGTCAAAAAATAAAAATTAAAAAATTATTAAAAACAGAAAATATGCAGTTTTAACAATCCTATGTCTTCCCTGATAGTTCCTCATTTAAATTACATATACTCAATCATGTATATTTATATAGTGAATATATATACACACATGCACAATCGAACATATATAAAAATTGCTTACATACATATGTATTTATGCATATACTCAAATATATATATATATATATATGGGGTTGAGCTTTAGATGAGATCACTGGCTTGCATTTAGGTCCATCTGTATGAAAAATACACACATTCATAGAGCAGAATAACCCCACTTGTACACAGTGTCATTTTCACATAGCTGAAAGGCCACTGAGACAACACATAGAATAGCAGGTTCCTAGACCATGTCACGCTATTTCTGAGGCAGGAACCACTTGCACTATCGGCATTCTTTGTTCTCAGTATCTTCCTTTTCTGGCTGCATGTGGTTGATTTACATTATTAAAGAAGCAAATGATCTCCACATAGCCTTGCGCATCCATTCACTCATGAAACAAGCGTGTATTTTGTGGTCTCTTTAGACAAATCATTGGCCCAAGTACTGGGGTAAAAACTGACAATATAAGCATAATAAATATATTGATAGAACTCATGAGTTGATAATCAAATGAGAAAGGGGAAATGGTCATAAAGAGGAATAGGTGGGAGATAATTTTCATTTTCAGTAAGGATTTTATGTTATACTGCATTTGGAAAGTATTATTGAGGAAATAAGAAGCTATGTATAAGCTGAATCTAAATCAACAAAATGAAATATCAACATAATATCCTGAGAGTACAGATAACTAGCTGTTAGTTATTTAATCAGCTTCCTTGCACTGTCTTGTAGGGACTGAACAAAGAGGCAAAACTTCCATAATTAGACCAGAGCTATTAATGACAAACACAACGCATTTATTCTCATATAAATACAGTGTATGTGTATAGGGATGGGTAGACAAGATGATCCATCAGATCCCAGAAATGTGAAAAAATGGTACAATTTAAAACAGATTAGAACCATGAAATAAGTTACAAGCAAATTTCAGCAATAAAGGTGGCAAAAACCATCTAGGACACTGAAATTGCCCAAATAATAATGATACTTTTATCAAGCAATCTTTACCTAGAAGAAATTCTTTTCATTTACCTGAATCAGTTAATTTTTTACTGCTTTCCATGCACTATTACCACTTAGTCACTCTGTTTCAAGGCTATGATTATTAGTGTTTTCCTTTAAACTAATGTCCTTCAAAAATGATCTTATTATCTCCAGAGTGTTTCCATGACTACAATTTTCCAATATTCTTTGTAATTTCTTTCCTCATTTGGTTAGTTTTTTTCAGTCTTATGAACATTTCTTCTTCCATATAATCTTATATCCCAAAGGAGGTTTCAGATGTTATGGTCAGCATCCTAAATTAATAAAAGCAATAAGGGGTGGGTATTTGGGAAACAGTGAAGTGCTTCCATATGGGAGTGCCCCTTTAAGTCCTGACTACATCACTTGCAATCCAACTTCCTCCTAATGCATTGTGGGAGGGAGCAGATGGAGACTCAAGTACTTGGGTCCCTGCCACCCATCTAGGGCACTGGGATTGATTTCTGTGCTTCTGATTCAACCTAGACTTGCCTTGGCTGTTGGGATCATTTGAGGAATGAACAAGCAGTCAGAAGATTCTCTCTCTCTCTCTCTCTCTCTCTCTCTCTCTCTTTCTGTTTATCCTGCTCTGTTTTTTTTTTTCAGATAAAAAGTGAAGTATCATTTACTGACCAGGAACAAATATACTAATAGATAAAAGAGATGGGATGATATCTGAAATTTTGATATTATTTTTCACAGGCAAAAGAATAAATTGATAGATTGACAAATTAATAAAATCTAACTAAATGTGACTTCTGTGATGTTCATGTAATCTATACATTAACCTGGGCAGTGACTATAGAGTGGTATACCTTTATAAAAATGTAGAAAACTCTAGATAAGATTTTGTTCTTACTTGAATGCATGTCACGCTTCAATAAAACTGTATTTTCATTTAAAACAGGAATCTCATGATGACTGTAGCTAACAGTACTGCATTGTTCACTTGAAGTTTGCTGAGAAAGTAGATCTCAAGTGTCCACATCTCTCATAAAAACATGCACACTCATACTCAACACTAACTATAGCATTTTTTAAGATTTTTTTGTTTTATTTATTTTTTTAACTTTTATTTTATGAATATAAATTTCCAAAGTACAGCTTATGGATTACAATGGTTTCCCCCCATAACTATAGCATTTTTAACTTCTAATTTGATTGTGTTAATATATTTGATGTGGTATAAATTTGATTTAATATTTATATATGTATAAAATCATGTTGCATACTTTTGAATATGCAATCTGTATTTGTCAATTATGTCTCAATAAGGATAAAAAATTTAAATAAAAGTAAAAAGGTGATTTCATATAATCTGGTGATTATGACTTCATACACTGAGATATGCTGGAAGATGAGGATGTCTCAAGTGTCTTTCTGTGAAAGGACACAAAATATGTAAGCAGAATAGCCATATACCCTTCCCCAAATATGATTATATAGATGCTCAACTTCTCTTAAAAAAAAAAAAAACTATTTATTTGAAGGGTAGAGTGACAAAGAGAGACAAAGACAGAGACACAGACAGAGTTATCTTCCATCTGCTAGCCCATTCCCCAGATGCCTGCAACAGCCAAGGTTGGGCCAGGTGAAAACCAGGAACCAGGAGTTTCATCTTTCCAGGAACTCAAGTACATGGGCCATCCTCTGGTGCTTGCTAGGTGCATTAGCAAGAAGGTGAACCAGAAGCACAGAGTAGCCAGGACTCAAACCAGGCACTCCAATATGGGATTCAGGCATCTGAAGTGGCAGCTTAACCTGCTGTGCTACTATGCCCACCTTGAACCCAAATTCATGATGAGGTTGCTCACTAAATTCTCTTTCACAAGTCATAAACTCTAAATAATGCACAATGACTGCCATCTTGGTAAAAGTAAAAAAAGAATTCCCTTTTAGTTTGTGTTTCCTCTGTAAACCTATTTACTTCAATACCACAAAATCTCTGGCTGGCAAGAAAAATATAGATTGTAACATGTAATACATTTATTACTGTAGAAATAGAGAATTTTCCTTAATCCCTTAACTTTTTCATGTACATGCATTCACATGTACAGCTCATGATTGAATAAATATAAATTTTGAGATGCTCTATTAGATTCCGCAATTGAGTAAGACCATGAGGTTCCTGTCTTTTTTGTGCTTGGCTTATGTCACTTAACATAATGACTTCCAGTTCCATCCATTTTGTTGCAAATGACAGGATTTCATCCTTTTTTATGGCTGTGACATATCCAACATCTGTAAAAACTCTTACAGTGCCTATGATATTTCTTTTTACATTTCAAGCCGTGGGATCCTATAATTCATCTTCTACCCACATTATTGTTTGAAAATTATATCAAAAAGCCATCAGATTCTGAGTTTTCATCCTACTCATTCTCTGCACAACATGAGAGATTATTCCTCATGTCTGTATTTCAAAAGGAGTGTCTTTCTTTACCAATGGCATGAGATACTGCCTTCTCATTATTCTCTTCTTTTCTCTTTGACTTCTTATCTTGAACATTTTTTATTCATCTGTGTTCTTTATTCTAATTCTTAAATATGAACTCCCCTGAAGTTTTCTTCTTGACTCACTTACTTTCCTCTCCTCTCATTAAATAATTTGATTCCCTATGATCTCTATAAGGATGACACCTAAATCTCCATTTCTAAATGTTTGTTTTTCTACCAAAATGCCAAGTTATACACCAACCAGATAAAAATGCCTAAAATATTCCCCCAGAATGTCCTCCTTCACTGAAACTCCATGTCAATTGTCACCATATGTTCATAGGTCAGGAAGAAGGCAGAAATGCCTCATTCCATGCTCCACGAGGGATGCACACATTCATCTTACCACAAAACCTATCCCCGTGGCATTGCCATGGGTAGGTTGTCATTTCATCTTACCCAAGTTACAAAAATTGTTTCTGGACTATGATCCCTGCCTTCTTCCTTTAGGATTGTAAAGCATTATGTTGATCGTTTTTCAAATTTTTGTAGGCCTATTGAATTGCCTGTGATTTTTTTTTATGATTTTATTTATTGATTTGAGAGATAGACAGAGAGAGGAAGAGTTACAGACAGAAAGAGGAAGAGATAGAGAGAAAGGTTTTCCATCCACTGGGTCACCCTGCAAATGGCAACAATGGCCTAAGCTGGGCCGATCCGAAGCCAGGAGCCAGGCTTCTTCTGGGTCTCCCACATGGGTACAGGCGCCCAGCCACTTAAGTCATCTTCCACTGCTTTCCTAGGCCACCAGCAGAGAGCTGGATTAAAAGAGGAGCAGCAAGGACATGAACCAGCACCATATGGGATGCTGGTGCTGCAGGCAGAGATTTAGCCTACTAAGCTACATTGCCAGCCTTTTGTAAGAAATCTGTGTGTTCTAATGACGCTGTATCACTTCTGTAATAGGTTGAAAGGTAACATTTATTGTGATCGTAAACTCTAGAGTATTGCATCCTGTATTTTGAAATTTAATCATTTTAATTTAATGTAACTAAATTTACATGATTTAAATTCTCTCTCACCAACTATCATGTAAAAGTTATTTTGACTCCTGAAAATATTACAGCAAAAGTATAAACGTGAGCATATTTCTCATATCTTTTTTCTGCATAACTCTGCTGCTATAGAAAAAGGTAAATGGACTTGTTTGAACATTTCTTCATTGAAAATTTTGTTTTCTTCCCAAACTATTTTAACATTCTTCCTTTACTTCTTTTTTTTTTTTTTTCAGATTCTTCACTTTATATTATAATTTTTTTGTGGACCAGAAATCATGCAGTTTATATAATCAATAATTTTCATTAAATAAGTTTTCACCAACTTTTTTGTACTGGAAATTTTCATTTATTGTGGGCTTGCCAATTATTTAAGGATTATCTGTCTTTTTTATTCATTATTAAAAGGAGCATCCAGGACAATTAAGCTCAGTGGTACATCGTAAATCAAAGAAAGCTGCCAGTGTGTTCCTCTCACTGAAGTCATTGTTCCTAAAAGCAGCTGACTATTTTTTGACCATAAATATGAGTTATAAATAATAGTATACTAAAGAGATTGTTTATAAAAGTGGTGAAAATTCAAAGATGGAAGTTAGCAGGATCCTTTTAAAAGCATGCCAAGTGTTCTTGATAGACTACACAACATATCTGTGTTCAATACATGGTAATTGTTTTGAGTTTCATTATTGAGTTCTTAAACTTCTGTTATTTAGAGCAGATATGGTTTAAAAACTGCATATGTGAAAAATAGACATTTTCTATTCTAATTTGTTTTCTCCTGGGCATTTGTTCAGTATAAAATCTGCAAGGATCTTGTTTCACTAAAGTACCACTTCCTGGACCTTTGTTTGCCATCACCAGAAATTTGCAAAGAGGCTCCAGGGTATTTCTAGTATTTAACAAGATGCAGGTCAGTATCTTCTTGTCTTTTCTAAGTTGGATATTTATTTGAATTTGCCTCCTCCCTTTTTTGAAATTAGGTGAAACAGTTTCTTTTGTTGTTTTCTCAAAAAAATCTCAAATGTATTAGTCATTTCTTCTATTTTTCTGAATCATGAACTTTTCCATCATTACTATCTCAACATGGTATCACCATACTTCTGATTTGAATTTATCTAATCAAAGCCAACATTACTGTTACTTTTCCTATGTGATTACAAGCTTCTGTTTACCAACGATTAAATAGTCGGTCCTTGAAATAACTCCCTGCAAAGTCACCTTTGTCACATAGTAATCTTCAGTTCATGTAGGGACTTGCCTCTACATTTTACATACTCTTCCACTGATCTATTTGCTAACTCCACACTACCTCGACCACCATAGCATTATAATTGGTGTTGATACCTACATGAGCAGATTTCTCATCTATTTTGCTACCTTTGGAGTATAATATTTGCTTTTGTCTTCTTGTTAGCCAAAACTTATTTTAAATCAGCTTATTAAACTCATAAAAAGCCCTGAATTAGTTCATTATTTATTTGGAAGGCAGAGAGAGAGACAGAAGGGGCAGAGAAAGAGTGCATGTGCAATTCTACTCACTGGTTCATTCCTCAAATGCTTGCCACCTTGGTTAGGCCAGAATTCCATGTGGGTTTCCCGCATGGGTGGCAGGAGCCAATCACCTGAGCCATCACTGATGCCACGCACTGCTGCATTGGCAGGAAGCTGGAATGGAGGCATAGTTAAGACTCAAACTGGACACTGATATGGGATACCAGCATTTCAAACAACAGTTTAACCTACTGTCCTACAATGCCTGCCCCATGAATTTTTATTAGAATACCATTGATTCTGTTAATCAACTTAAAAATGACTAACATCTTCATATGGAGTCTATCTTTAATGCTTTTCAGTAATTTTTTCTAGAAAGTCTTACACATTTTTTGTTATATTTGTTGCTATGAAAGGTGTGCTAGGGACAATTGTATTTTTATTTTGTATTTAATTTTATCTTTATTTTTTATTTATCTCAGGAAATATACAGTGATAGTATTCATTCAGTGCTTTATCAGTATATGTGATATCATCCAGCTTATTAATAATTTTAAATATTAATATTTGGAGGGTTCTTGTCACCTATTCAGATAAGAATTCTTGAATATCAGCTCAAATAAAATAGGCAACATGGTAAGTTTTTAACATTTATTCAGTGAAAGAAATACATAGGAAAGTGAGGGCTTTATTTAGGTGAGAAAGAAGTCTGGAAGCACAAGCCAGGTCCATGCCAGGCAGAGAGCAGGCCAGAAGGCAGGTGGAGCAGCCATGGTGGCTTAGCCCAGGCAGTAAGCAGAGCCAGAGAGGCAGCTAAAAGGCCATGCTCATAAAGATGCAGGACAACAAGGCAGGGGCCCATCATGCTCTGGGCCTTTTTATGCACTCCCAAAGGGGTGTGGTTATGTAGTCTGATTGGCAGGTCGGTATACAGATGAGATCAAGTAGGGGATGAGATCACACAGGGGGCATGGTCTTCCAGGTCATGAGTCTAATTGATTTAATCCTATCTAGTATTTAACAAGATGCAGGTCAGTATATGGAATCATATGGAATTGACCTGTTCTATGCAGAAAATCATGTAGAAATAAATAAGGTTGTGCTTATTTATACCCAGTCCAGTGCTTCTGTTGTATTTCTGTCTGTCATTCTGGGATCTGCACTACTTTTTACCTTTTTTAATGTTTTAATGAACAAAACACACAGAATATATATGTTAAACAAAACTTGTTTTTCAAGTAATGATGTTTCCAATGTTACTCTCTATTGTTTTCCTATATTTCATATATGTGTTCAACTAATTCCTTTACTTGGTTTAGAATCAAGATTCTAAGAGCCTCATAAATTAGTTTATTTCAACTATTTTTATGCTGTAAGTAATTTATTAAGATGAGATAGACTCTTTCCACATAAGTCATAGCATTTGCTTGTAAAATCATTTATGAGTAATGTTTTGTAACATGTTTCAGGAAATATTGTTCCGTTTACTTAACTGATTCAATTTATTTAATATTGATAGGGTCATTCAGTGTTCTTATTTCTTCTTGGGTTGAATTTGCTAAGATCACGTTTTTAGAAGTTTTCTCACTGCCTATATTTTCAGGGATGTTGGAAAATTTTATTTTTAATGTTCTGTTAACTATCTTTAAATCTCTGCTAAATTTGGATTTATTTTACCATTTCCATTTTTATGTTATTCGTACTTTCATTATCATTTTCTGTTGTGGTTGATACTCAAACCTGGAAAATGTGGTTCCAGAGGTACTTCTCAACCTCATATGGAACTCTAATAGCTTTTGTGCCTTAAGTCCATTTCCCTCTCCAGATGACGTTTACCCTACATTTAGTATTCTTTCTTTTGCCACATGTTCACCTAATATGATCTCTTCTATGCTCTCACATTCAAGACTTGATGCCTACATATTTTTAGATTTTGGCTGTTAAAGAACCTCTGGTTCTAAAAAGTCCATGAGAGTTTCACAGGCATGGAAAGTCTAGACACTGTGGCAAAAAAAAAAAAAAAAAAATGACCTAAATGAAAGGTCTCTGAGAGTGAGATCCCAGTAGAAAGAATGGGCCATCAAAGAAGGAGGTACCTTTCTCTGAAGGGAGGAGAGAACTGCCACTTTGTATGGCCTTTTCTAAATAAGATCGGAGTTGGTGAACTCAAGAGGCTTCCATAGCCTTGGCAGCTCATGACAAGAGCCTAGGGTGATTACTGACGTCATAAATAAGAGTGTCAATTGTTAAATCAACGAGAGCGCTGTGCACCTACTCCCCATGTAGGATCTATGTCCTTAATGTGTTGTACTATGCGAATTAACGGTAAAACTACTACTCAAACAGTACTCTATACTTTGTGTTTCTGTGTGGGTGCAAACTGTTGAAATCTTTACTTAGTATATACTAAGTTGATCTTCTGTATATAAAGATCTTTGAAAATGAATCTTGATGAAGAATGGAATGGGAGAGGGAGTGGGAGATGGGATGGTTATGGGTGGGAGTGACGTTATGGGGGGGAAAACCCGCTATAATCCAAAAGTTGTACTTTAGAAATTTATATTTATTAAATAAAAGTTGTAAAAAAATTTTAAAAAAAGAACCTGTGATTAGGGGCCAGTGCTGTGGTATAGCAGTTAAAGCCACCACCTGCAGTGTTGGCATCCCATGTGAGAACCAGTTCAAGTCCTGGCTGCTCCATTTCCCTTCCAGCTATTTGTGATGGCCTGGGAAAGCTGTGGAGGATGGCCCAAGTCCTTGGACCCCTGTGCCCGCATGGGAGACCCCAAGGAAGCTCCTGGCTCCCAGCTTCTGATGGGCACAGTTCCGCCATTGTGGCAAATTAGGGAGTGAACCAGCAGATGGAAGACTCCTCTCTCTCTCTGCCTCTCCTCTCTCTGTGTAACTCTGACTTACAAATAAATATATATTTTTTTTAAAAAGAACCTATGGTTAGAGTCATACATTAAAAATTCTTTCTATTAAAGCAAACAATCAAATTATTAGCCCTTGTTCTATCCCTTCATTTTATATTTTCTGTGTTTCCTGCTTTTATAAGTTTTATTTTTCTTCACTGCTTTTTTTTTTCTTGAGAAATGCTTGTTTTTTATTATTTATATTTGTATATGTCTAGGTGTTATCTTATTATTTCTGTTCCCTTATGAGATACACTCATAATTTTATCATGAGTTACCAAATACTCAAAAATCTAAACATATCCAGTATATTAGTTTCTTCAGATACTAAGATCTTAGAATATTTTAAGTATCCAAAATTACATAATATTGTTATGGACTTTTGTCATGTTTACTCTCTCCCAAATTATACATCGATATTAGAATCTTATACAATTGATATATGTTATTTTTATCCACATGTTTACAATTTTATCTGCTTATCTTCTTATATCTCAGACATTTTTTTCTAAAATTGTTTTCCTGCTTCCTGAAATGCACATATCATTTGATTCAAAAGTTTTGTTTATTTGAGTATTACTTTCTACTCATTCATGAAAAATACTTTTGATGAGTACATAAACTCTCTTCACGTTTAGAAGATATTTTCCATTTTTTTTTAAAGATTATTTATTTATTTATTTGACAGGTAGAGTTACAGACAGTGAAAGAGAGAGAGAGGGAGAAAGATCTTCCATTCAATGGCTCATCTCTCAAAAGGCCGCAATAGCCAGAGCTACGCCGTTCTGAAGCCAGGAGCCAGGTTCCTCCTCCCGGTCTCCCATGTGGGTGCAGGGGCCCAAGGACTTGGGCCATCTTCCACTGCCCTCCCAGGACACAGCAGAGAGCTGGACTGGAAGAGGAGCAAGCGGGACTAGAACCCGGCGCCCATATGGGATGCCAGCGCTGGTAGGTGGAGGATTAACCTAGTGCAACACAGCGCTGGCCCCGATATTTTCCATTATTGTCAGCTTTACAGTGTTATTCTTGAGACATCAATTGTCATGACAATTATTACTCATGTAAAGATAATTTGCCACTTTATGAAATATCTGGTTGGGTTTCTGTTTGCTTTGTTTCAGTATGGTAACTATTTCACTACAAAGTACAAGTTGTGGAACTCTGTTCATTTTTCCTACTTAGTATAAATAATAAGCTTTGCAGCATAAAATCATGAAACTGCATTTAAAAACCTGTCAATCATTATTTCATTCACCATTAATTCTTAGCCATTATTTTCATTCTTTCTGTAAATCTAACCATATTAATATTGAGCCAATTCCATTTATCCTACATATCTTCACCTGTCATTTGTATTATACATCTCTTTGTCTCTTTGCTAGATGGAATAATTTCTCAATATGTCTACAAATTCACTAATGTTTACAGACATATTTCATCTGCCATTTAAACTTTCATTCATTTTAAATTTAATTTATAGCTTTTACTTTGAATTGTCCACTTTAGTTCAATATAAAACCTTACAGTAATTTTGATAGATTCTTGAATATTGCTACTTTTTCATTTTATCCTTTTCTTAAATAACTTACATATAATTTTTTTATTTATATACCTGAAAAATTCCAAATTCTGAAGTCTTTGCATATTTTAGTCTATTGCATTGTTTCCAGTAGATCTCAAGTATAGTGAGATATTTCCTGGGGTAACCACTATTTTTTAATTTGAGATAGTATTTGACAGAATTTAATCTGCCCAAATCCTGAGGATATTTTTCTTGGGTCCATTTTCCTCCTGAAATGATTTATTTATATATTCAGAGAATTGTCACCTTGGAAATAATTTCAGTTAATTTTTTATTTTAAATATTCAGTTGACATGGCATGAGTTACATAAATCTGGTATTCAGAGTCACATGGGAGGAGTACTATGTTTGTAAGTTACCAGAGAGGGCTATCATTTTGATGAAAACTGTTACTTTATACCATATTTTTACCTAAGTAAGATGGAGACAGATAGGCTTCTTTGTAGTTTATTTTTACTATTTGGCAAATTTTTGGTAGCCTACCCTTTCACCAATGGTTTGGTTTTGTTCAAACACCCCACATTAATGCAATCATATCCCATTAATCTCTTCCTAAGTCAATTGGTATAACTATAGTGTCTGAATGTTAGATGCCATGTAGTTTACCTTTAAGGTCTTGGTACTGACGTACCTTAGCTTCTATTCCATTGATGCTCACTGTGTAGGTTTCAGAAACAAGTTTCCTACTTTTATCTTTGGTGATTTTTCCTACTTCTTTACGATCTCAGTTGTTCATTTAAATATAAGAGTGCTTCAAAAAGTTTGTAGAAAAATGCAATTAAAAGATAAGCTTTTGTGAATTGAGCTGCAATAAACATTAAGGTGCAGACAGCTATTTTGTTTGCCAATTTAATATCCTTTGGGTAAATTCCAAGGAGTGGGATGGCTGGGTTGTCTGCTAGGGTTATATTTAGCTTACTGAGGAATCTCCAGACTGACTTCCATAGAGGCTTAACTAGTTTGCATTCCCACCAACAGTGGGTTAGTGTCCCTTTTTCCCCACATCCTCGCCAGCATCTGATGTTGGTAGATTTCTGTATTCACAATAGCTAAGACCTGGAACCAACCCAAATGCCCATCAACAGTAGACTGGATAAAGAAATTATGGGACATGTACTCCATAGAATACTATACAGCAGTCAAAAACAATGAAACCCGGTCATTTGCAACAAAATGGAGGAATCTGGAAAACATCATGCTGAGTGAATTAAGGCAGTCCCAAAGGAACAAATATCATATGTTCTCCCTGATCGGTGACAACTAACCAATCACAAAATAAGGAAACCTGTTGAAGTGAAAGGGACACTATGAGAAACAGTGACTTGATCAGCCCTTGTCCTGACTGTTGATGTACAATATAATACTTATCCCTTTTAGTACTTTTTGTTCTAGTTAATACTATTGGTTGAACTCTTTAATCAACACATTTTTATTATTAGGTGTTGAAATTTAACTGAAAAGTGATCCCTGTTAAATAAAAGAGTGGGAATAAGGGAGGGAAGAGATGTACAGTTTGGGACATGCTCAATCGGACTTGCCCCAAATGGTGGAGTTAGAAATGTGCCAGGGGATTCCAATAAAATCCCATCAAGATTGCATGTACCAATGCCATCTCACTAGTCCAAGTGATCAGTTTCAATACACAATTGATCACACTGATAGGTCTAAGAGTAAAAGGGATCACACAAACAAGACTAGTGTCTGCGAATACTAACTGATAGAATAAAAAAGGGAGAGAACGATCCAACATGGGAACTGGGATATACAGCAGACTTGTAGAATGGCAGATGTCCTAAACAGCACTCTGGCCTCAGAATCAGCCCTTAAGGCACTCGGATCTGGCTGAAGAGCCCATCATGAGAGAGTTTTAGGCATGGAAAACCTAGACACTCTGGCAAAAAAAAAAAAAAAAAAAAAAAAACAAAAAAACAACCACTAAATGAAAGGTCTCTGCGAGTGAGATCTCAGTGGAAAGAACGGGCCATCAAAGAAGGAGATACCTTTTTCTGAAGAGAGGAGAGAACTACTATGATCCTGTCTAAATAAGATTGAAGTCAGCACACTCAAGAGGCTTCCATAGCCTTGGAAACTCATGACTAGAGCCTAGGGAGATTACTGACGCCATAAACAAGAATGTCAAATTGTTAAGTCAACAACAGGAGTCACTGTGTACTTACTCCTTATGTGGGATCTCTGTCCTTGATGTGTTGTCCAATGTGAATTAATGCTATAACTAGTACTCAAACAGTATTTTACACTGTGTGGGTGCAAAATGATGAAATCTTTACTTAATATACACTAAATTGATCTTCGGTATATAAAGATAATTGAAAATGAATCTTGATGTGAATGGAATAGGAGAGGGAGCGGGAGATGGGAGGAGTGCGGGTAGGAGGGAAGTTATGGGGGGGGGAGCCATTGTAATCCATAAACTGTACTTTGGAAAATTATATTTACTAAATAAAAGTTTTTAAAAAATACAATAAAAAAAGAGATAAGCTTGGGGCTGGTGCTGTGGTGCAGCAGGTTAAAGCCCTGGCCTGAAGTGCCAGCATCCCATATGGGCGCCAGTTCTAGGCCTGGCTGGCTGCTCCTCTTCAGATCCAGCTCTCTGCTATGGCCTGGGATGGCAGTAGAAGATGGCCCAAGTCTTTGGGCCCCTGCACCCACAAGGGAGACCCGGAAGAAGCTCCTGGCTCCTGGCTTCAGATTGTCCCAGCTCCAGCCATTGCGGCCATCTGGGGAGTGAACCAGCAGATGGAAGACTGCTCTCTCTGTCTCTACCTTTTTCTGTAACTCTTTGAAGGAAATAAAATAAATATTTAAAGAAAAGTAAGGTTATTTAAAATTTTGAAATCTATGTGCAGCATCCAGCATTGTGATGTAGTAGGCTAAGCCTCTGCCTGTGGCACCAGCATCCCATATGGGTACTCATTTGTGTCCTGGCTGTTCCTCTTCTGACCCAGCTCTCTGCTGGTGACCTAGGAAAGCAGTGAAAGATGACCTACGTGCTTGGACCCCTGCACTCATGTTGGAGACCTAGAAGAGCTCCTGGTTCCTGGTTTCAGAGCAGCCCAGCTCAGGACATTGTGGCCATTTGGGGAGTGAACCAATAGATTCAAGACCTTTCCCTGTTTCTCCCTCTTTCTGTCTGCAACTTTACTTCTACCTCTCAAATATATACATAAAACTATTTTTTTT
This sequence comes from Oryctolagus cuniculus, assembly GCF_051225735.1. Classification (NCBI taxonomy): domain Eukaryota; kingdom Metazoa; phylum Chordata; class Mammalia; order Lagomorpha; family Leporidae; genus Oryctolagus; species Oryctolagus cuniculus. Next base: position 93,516,302 of record NC_142873.1, read on the forward strand.
AAAAAAGAAATGTTTAGTTTTTTTTTAGATATGCATTTTCCATAAACACTTTGATGACTCCTCATAAAAGCAGATAAAATTTATCCAGGATCAAGTTATATTGGAGAAGGAACAATCTTACTATTATTTTTTGGAGCACTCAGTCAATCATAAACCTGGAGGCAGAGAACCCTATCATATAACTCAACTCTTTCTCAAATTAACTGATTTTAGATGTATAACAGGCTTGTTTAAAGCCAAGATGAGGGGTGATCAGGGTGTAAAACTGTGTATTTCCCCTTAATATTTTTGTTCCAATTTTGATCTCACATCTTCATTGAGAGTTAAGAGGCATGTGATTTGCTGGTGTTATTCTAATATAATTCAATTCCAAAAGTTATAATAACTAGTTCTGGCTCTGATAAGTTATTTCTTTTGAAGTTCAGTAATTAGAAACTACTTCTCATCTTTAAATGATGGACAGTCATCATAAATATTATTTAATATTTATTATATGTGTATGTATAAACATATACATGCATGTGATTTAAAGAAAATGTGAAACAATGGAAAATGATCCATTTGTCTTTGGTGAAGTGATGCAAAATTAGAACCCCTGTCTACAAAACAACTGATAAATAATCATTAAAAATAGGTTAATATTCTCCTTTATACTCTTTCTTTCTCTGAAACACATTCAGGCATACTATGTGAATAGGTTCATTCCACTTAAAATCCCTGAATGTGTAGAAAATCTGGCAATAACTAACCAAAATTCAGTAGCAGTGTATGACATGGTACGACATGGTTTTCTTTTATAGTTAACACAGCTTCTTTTAGGATTTTACAAATATGGACATAATCTCTCACAGAGTCAAAACAAAACAAAACAAAACTCTACCCCAATTCTAACTCAACATGGACAAATGTAGAAGTGAATTTCTTTCACATGACGTTATGATGATTTAATCATTGTTCCATTTAATTATATTTGAAATAAAAATATGAAATAAATAAACTAAGTAAATTCTATGGCATGAGCTGACAAATACTTCAAAGTATTTGAAATAACCAGTGCATTAATAATTTTATAATTTTCAGATTAAAGAATTATTTTCTTCTAGAGCCATTTTACTTTGGGATGATTAGGTTATTTTGCCTTTTCTAGAGTGAAATCAAGTTGTCTATTTGAATTAGCAGAAGGATGTTTGATTTAGCACAGAGTCTTTGTGTGTTAAACTGATTATCCTATTACTCTTCTGACTTAATGTCATCCTGACCACGTGTCACAGTGACATGGAGATGAAAAATGTTGGCATCAGTTTCTATGCATGCGAAATTTAATGATATATTGAACTGCTGCCTTATGTATTGTTATTCCAAGATATTATGTTCTAAAATATTAGTTCTAGGTATAAAAACAATATGTGAATACCATAAAAAGTTAAATCTTTGTAACATATTAAGTAGTTCATAAAGACTAAATTATACATTTTCTATTTAAAATGTACTTCCATAGAAGAAATAGTGTTTCATTGTTCATTAATAAAACTATAGCATATGAGATCATTATAATTAAATTTTAAGAAAATAAACTGATTTCATTATACCTACAAAAATTCTCACACATAAGCACGTTCCCTGTTATAAGATTTGAAGACTAAATAAATCTTACTGGTAAGTCAACTCCTTCATACTATGCATTTGAAAACTAAGATCTGTTAAAAATTAATAAGATATGACCAAGGTACCATAGGTACAAAATGAAAAAGTCAGAGCTGACATCCGAATCTCCTGAGCTTCCATTTCAAAATTTCAAGCCAAAATGACCTGAAGAAAAGACTTTTATATTCTTGCTGTCTCATAAGCATAGTTCCTTATTTTCTAGGCTACATTTTTACCCTTTGACATGAAAACTTGAACACAAAATAAAATTATTTTTATTGTGACACTAAAGTGCAGTTGTTAGTGTACATTTGGAGAAGCAGCTAAGAGAACAGCCTGGTCAACCTTGTAGCAAACTGCAATCAGGATCATTCACTGTAGACGAGGCATTCATGTTAAAATACAAACTCCAAGTCTGTTGATTACTGCTACATTTTGGGTTCTGATCTCGTGTTTAGCAATACACTTTTCCTCCAAAACTTTCTCAAAAGCTAAATAAGTAAGATATATGTGTATAATTAGTGCTTCATTGTTCACTGAATTGGACTGGGCTATATCATAATCATGTAACTATTTCCTTAAAGTATAAACTGTTACTTACAAATTAGCTACAATTTATGTTGATGAATGGTTTGAGAGACTTGAGAAAACATGGAATCTGCAGAAAACATGTACAATTAATGGTAGACATTAAAAATTCTGCAAGTCACCTTTATCCCTGCACAGCAGCAATTTAAACATGAGTTACTTTAGGACCATATATTTGGGTGGGTACCAATGTCACTAAATTTCAAAATAGATAAAAAGGAAAGAGTGTATAAAAGGTACACCAGATATACTAATATTAGGAAACATAACACAAATGAATTAAAACTACAGAACATCCATTTGGTCATACGGAGCAGTTATTTCTATTATTATTATTGTGTTTAGAAGTCAAAGTAAAAGGCACCTACTTGGTGGTTTTGGTGAAATTTTACTGTGGTAGAAAGCAATTTTTCTAATCCCATCTTCAGGAGCAATTTTTCTAATCCCATCTTTGTCCCTAAATAACATGTGTAAGTGGAATTACTAAAACCTAACGCAATAACATGAATATAGTGAGAGAAGTACCGGAAATATCTGAATTTCAGTGGCCATTAATGTGACTCTGTTATCTGAAGAGAATATGTTTGCAAGAAATAACATCAGTGTGAAAACAGTACTTTAAAGTGAGAATTAAAATGCATTTCTATTTCATGTCTAGAGGATTTTGCAATTCAAAGCATCCTGCATTCATCTTTACGCATTTATGCTCTGTTCACTCTTATTTTTACTTCTCCCAACACTGCCAAGCACCAGATGCACATTAAATGTATTAAAACGGGTGATTCACAAATGTCAGCTTTCCTTATCACTAAGGATGAGTATCATCTTTTCCCTCACAAGTATTAAAATAACGTCTTAACCTCTAAACATCTCTCCTCAAGATCTTTTGTACTGTCATGGAACATTATTCTTGTTTTCCTAGTGAACTTTTGACTAAAAAAGCATTTTATTCAGTGGAAATATTATTAATAACCCCATCTTTGTTTTTGATGTCATATATTTAAAACAAATATTTAGAAAATGTTTACAAAGTCCTACTTAGTTTCTTGAAATTGAAGCAGTATGGAGAGGGTAGAGTGTATAATGAGGAAGATGAATAGACACCTATTTTATAGTCTATCATTTTATGCTGACCAAGATAACATGAGGCATTTGCTATCTTTTCAAATAGTGCAGTAAAATGTTAGATCAAGCAGGTCCAGAATAATCCTAGATCCATTTACATAATGATGCATGTATTGTCCAATCAAAATCAGCTCCACATTGTAATCACCCCTAAAGGTTCATATAATTGAAGAAATTAAAAAATCATTGTTTTCTTGGAAATACAGGAAAAAAGAGTTAAATGTGGCTCTGGACTTGGAGTATTCTGTCACTCTTTCATATATAGTAAGTGTGGTATTTTTGTGTACAAATTATGTATTGTTGGATTGTATTTTAAAGGTATACATTCAACTCATTAAGTTGAGAATTAAGCATAACTACAGCATTTTAAATGAATGCAACATCATACTGCTTTCTTAGTCTCATATCTTACTGTCATATTTTGTTCTCAAGATTGTTAAGGCTTAAACATTTTCAATGCTCAGAACTTAGAATATGTTCTTCCCTCAGAAATAGTATGTATTCAATTCTCCTAGAATGTAAGCCATAAGATAGACAGTATGAAGCAATGTGATGACAGGAGCAGTCAATAGTCAAATCATAGAAGTCATTGTAAACTCGGGTAAAACATTTCACTTTACCTTCAGTTGAAAGATTTTAGATGTGGAGGCAATACCAAATTTGAATTTTAGAAAAGCCATTCTAGTTTGAATTTAAAATAGAGTTTTTCAGAGAATATCTTTATTGGCAGGCAGAAAAGTTTAGCAAATGTATAGGTAAGAGAGATGGTGTTGAGGTGAAAGGTCAATAAAAATTATCAAGTGGTTAACCAATCTCTGAGTAGGTTGTTGGCGATAACTGCTAGGTAGCTTGCCACGTTTCCATAATCTCAGGCAATAAAATTTAATGAACCTAAAAGGATTCAAGTGTTTACCACTTAGACAAAGTAAACCAAAGCAATCTCAGCATTGGTTCATCTCAACCTTAACCCTTAATCCACAGAATAACATAGAACTTGAGAGGCCAGGCAATGGCAAAATCGAGGTATGGTCTGATGTGTAGAAGTCACCTTTGCAATGCGGTGATTCTTATATCCTCACCTCTACTAAAACGGGGGAAAAGAGCTTTTAGGTTGGATGTCCCATGCTTCATCACAATCAGATATATAAATGAGGAACTGCCAGCCTTGTGGCAGCCCCTGCTGGGCAGGGAGTCTCCCTCAAAGTAGGGAGGAGGATGATAAGCAATCTGTGACAGTTCTTCATGAGACTGCCTATCTTGCAGTGTTGCAAGCATCACAAGATATCTGAAATGCAAAAACTCAGATCAGACTAAAAATAAATAAATAAATAACAATCCAATTAGAAAATGTGCAAAAAGCATGAAGACAGTTAATTGAACAGGACGTAAAAACACACGAGAAGATGTTCAACATCATTAGTTATCAGGAAAATACAAATTAAAACCACAATGAGATATAATTACACACCTATCAGAATTGCTATAAGTAAAAAAGCATCAATTTATTAGAAAGGCATAACAATTATATGCATACATCTAATAATGGTACTAAAACAGATACAGCAAAATCTTAGAAAATTAAAGAAGTGAGATAGGGTAGGCATTTGGCACATCAGTTGGGACTCCTGTGATATTTGTACCTTATATCAGAATGCCTAAGTTTCAGTTGTGGTACCACTTCCAATTCCAGCGTCCTGTTAATGCACAGTCTGGGTAACAGCAGGTGATGATGCAAGTGACTGAGTCTGTGGCACCCACATTTGGGGTGGGGAATTTTATTGCTTTCCCAATTTCTGTCTTCCATCTGGCCCAATCTCACTGTTGCAGGTATTAGTGGATGGCCACCCTCTTTCTTTCTTTTACTCTCTGTTTCTGTCTCTAACTCCCAAATAAATTAGAATTTAAAAATAATAAAATAAAGTCACAATTATAGTTGCAACTAATAATTTATGTTTGCATATTCAGAAGATAGATAATAGATATGCATAGCTCATGGTATTTGAACAAGTGCTGTCTTAACATCTGCAACAAAGCCCTACTCTCCACAACAAGAACTAATGTGAGGGGCCAGCACTCTAACTCAGTGGGTTCAGACACCACCTGTGATGATAGTATCCCTTGTGGGGGTACAGCTTCCTCTCCAGCTCCCTGCTAATTTTCTTGATAAGGCAATAGAGGATGGCCCATAGACTTGCGTGTCTCTCACTTGGCATGTGGCACACCTATATGGAATTCCTGGCTCCAGGCTTCAGCCCTGACTAGCCCTAGCTGTTGTGGCCATTTAGGGAGTGTAGCAGAGGATGGAAGATCTTTCACTTTTCTCTCTCTCTCCTTTCTCTCCCTCCCCCCCATCACTCAACCTATCAAAAAATCAACAAATACATTTTTTAGAAAACAAAAGAACTAATGTGAAAGTTCTGCCAAATGGGAAATACTCCCTAATCGACTGTCCTGTATCTTAATCCTAGAATCAATGTCATTGTTTAGTATTGCCACAGTAATCGGGACAATCATGAGTCAAGGCACCCAGATTGACATTATAAGCATTCTGTTCACATTAGTAATTGTATTAAACCTCAGTCTGGGCCGGCGCCATGGCTCAATAGGCTAATCCTCTGCCTGTGGCGCCGGCATACCGGGTTCTAGTCCCGGTCAGGGCACCGGACTCTGTCTCGGTTGCCCCTCTTCCAGGCCAGCTCTCTGCTGTGGCCCAGGAGTGCAATGGAGGATGGCCCAAGTGCTTGGGCCCTGCACCCACATGGGAGAACAGGAGAAGCACCTGGCTCCTGCCTTCGGATCAGCACGGTGCGCTGGCCGCAGAGCACCAGCCATGGCGGCCATGTAAGGTGAACCAACGGCAAAGGAAGACCTTTCTCTCTGTCTCTCTCTCTCTCTCACTGTCCATTCTGCCTGTCAACAGCAACAACAACAACAATTTCAGTCTGATTGTTAAGTGTCACCATAAGGCCTTTCCTCTTCCAGAATCATCATCCTTTTTGATTCTTGAAAGCCTGGTTCCGTGGTAGCCGCCCCGTTAAACTACCACAAGTCTTTTCAAGCATGCTCTGTGCTGGTATTATCGGTACATTCTTCCTGTCTTTATGAACCTGCAGATGGTGGGTCTCAGGTCTTACAAAGTAAATACACTCTAACATTTCCAGCTCCTTGAACCTGCTGAGGCTTTCCTTCCATACTACACCAAGGAAATCTTAACATCTTCTTCTGATTTACAATAGATTATCCTTGTGTCCAAGATTCCATGAAGACATACAGACAGACTGTTATGACCACTCCAGGTGTCCTTGCTAGAACCTTCAAATCTGATTTATGTGTGAAGGCTTTCCTACCTATCCTTGTATTCTTTCCCACTTGATCTAACACTCTCAGAATCCATCTCAGCACACACTTCTGTCTCCTGCTGGCACACATGGGTGAGGTCCCACAATCCTTTCATATTAACTATTTCCTCGGGATTCTGGTTGTGCTTCCCCACTCAGGTTCTGCTGAAGCCTGATCTTGGTTATCTGCCTAAGGAAATGAGAAATGATGAAGACAGATGATTAGGGAGATGGAATCTTGCAAATCATCGAAGCCATGGTGTCTTCTCATCTCTGGGAAGGAGCAGGATAACTTCGCTAGTTTAGAGTTTTCAGGGAAATTTTGGTCTCCAAGATTTTCAGGTTCATTTATTGAAATGCCACTATCCTTGTATTCAGTTTTCTTTTTCTATCATCAGTTGTGAATTCATTCCTTTTTGAGGTTTTGCCATTTTTTTTTTTTTTGACAGGCAGAGTGCACAGTGAGAGAGAGAGACAGAGAGAAAGGTCTTCCTTTTGCCGTAGGTTCACCCTCCAATGGCCGCCACGGCCTGTGCGCTGCGGCCAAAGCACCATGCTGGATCTGAAGCAGCATATAAATATGTGTCAAATATAAATATACTATTTCCTTCTATGGTCACAAAATGGTCTCCATCAGTATCTGGTAGCTCATTATTAAGCAGGACCATATAAAATGACTATTAAGAATATGAATTTAGGTACAAATGCTATGTTTGAAATTGAAGGGCAATTGGCATTAGCTGAGATGTTTTTGAAAGATGAGTGGCTTACCCTTGCTTAGACACTCTTGAAAAATTAAGTGACACTATTGCTGTCACCTCAAAAATGCCTGTTAGGCATCAGAATATGCCTACCAGACCTACAAATTCAAGGAACCAGGAAGCATATCAGAACTGCAGACGTTCACATGTCCATGAGTCCATTACAGGTTTCCAGGCTATTGCTGCTGGGGCTGATGATTCAGAACAATGAGGATTTTGTTCCTCTTCTGCATGGAAAAGGCTGGATCCAGCTTTCTTAAGGACTCCTCAGTTATCAGAGTGACCTTAACCCCCTTCTCCTACCTTTGATTTTTCAAACTCTACCTGGAGTGATGAGAAACTGGAATATTTAACTTCTTTTTCAGCTGAGGATCTTCCATTTTCTTACTTACTAGATCTCAAGAAGACATGAAGCAAAATAAGGTTTACCTGGCTTACATAAAACTCTATGTATTTGTAGACCAGATCAATTATTTTGTAGCAAACCAGAGTTTCAAACTTACTCAAATGGAAAATAAGGACTTGACAGGCACCAATATCAAGATCACAAGGGATTCTTCTGAACAATTTATATGCTAAAAAATTTGATAAACTAAAGGAAAGGGATAAATTCCGACAAAAATACAAGCTAACTATGTTGAGCCAGGAAGAAATAGAAAGCCTGAGCAAACCAATTACAAACAAATACATTGAAGTAGTACTTTAAAAACCTCCAAATAAGGGGCCAGCGTGGTGGCATAGTATGTGGAGTCTCCGCCTGCAGCGCTAGCATACCAGATGGACACCAGTTCACGTACCGGCAGCTCCTCTTCCAATCAGCTCTCTGCTAATGGCTTGAGAAAGCAGTGGAAGATGGCCCAAGTGCTTGGGCCCTTGTACTCCTGTGGGAGACCCGAAAGAAGCTCCTGGCTCCTGGCTTCTGATTGGCTCAGCTCCGGCCATTGTGGCCATTTGGGAAGTAAAGAAGCGATGGAAGACCTCTCTCTGTCTCACCCTTTCTCTCTCTGTAATTCTACCTCTCAAATAAATAAATAAATCTTAAAAAAAAACAAAAAACTCCCTACATGAAAAGCCAAGGACCAGATAGTTTATGGCTGAATTTTACCAATTTTTCAAAAATTAAGGCCAATTATTCTTTGTTTTAAAGATCTATTTATTTATTTGAGAGAGAGAGAGAGACAAAGAGGCAGAGAAAAAGATCTTCCATCCATTGGTTCACTCTCCAAATGACTGCAACTGCCAGAGCTAGGCTGATCAGAAGCCAGGAGCCAGGAGCTTCTTCCAGGTCTCCTATGAGGGTACAGGGGCCCAAACACTTAGGCCAACTTCCATTGCTTTCCCAGGCCATCAGCAGAGAGCTGGGTCGCAAGTGGAGCAGCTGGGACTTGAATGGGTGCCCATATGGGATGCTGGTGCCGCTGGCAGAGGCTTAGCCCACTATGCCACAGCACCACCCTTATCGATTCTTATTAAATATAAGCTATTTTAAATTCGCGGCTCACTAGGCTAATCCTCTGCCTTGCGGTGCCGGCTCACCGGGTTCTAGTCCCGGTCTGGGCGCCGGATTCTGTCCCGGTTGCCCCTCTTCCAGGCCAGCTCTCTGCTGTAGCCAGGGAGTGCAGTGGAGGATGGCCCAAGTCCTTGGGCCCTGCACCCCAAGGGGACCAGAAGTACCTGGGTCCTGCCTTCAGATCAGCGCGGTGTGCCGGCCACAGCGGCCATTGGAGTGTGAACCAATGGCAAAAGGAAGACCTTTCTCTCTATCTCTCTCACTGTCCACTCTGCCTGTCAAAAAAAAAAAAATTCTGTGATATTGTGTGGCATATCTTACATTCTTCATAGAATAGAAATCAGGATGATTTTGTATTAGAAATAACTATTTCAATTATCTCGTACAACTTATTTGCCATTTGAACATTAGTTTTTAACATCTCTTTGCATTTCTTCATCTCAAATAGTGTAATTATGTCTTCATAGATTTTTTACTATCATTAAATGAGATAATATGTGCAAAGCAATTGTAACTGTGTGCAGACATAGGAAACATTATTATACCACTATAAATTTCCATGTAAATGTGTATAAAGGGGTCTATTTCACTTCTTTCTTTCTTTATATAAAGAGAACAGATTTCATGTATTACATGTATACAATTTAAGGCCCATGATAATTCTTGCCTTCCATCACTCATTTTCTTTTTTAAAAGATTTATTTATTTATTGAAAGAGTTACAAAGAGAGAAAGAGCACAGAGGGAGAGAGAGAGAGAGAGAGAGATCTTCCATCTGTTGTTCACTCCCCAAATGGTTGCAATGGCTCAGAACAGGCCATGCCAGCCTGAAATCAGGAGCCAGGATTCAGGAGCCTCCTCCAGGTCAGCCACGTGGGTACAGGGACACAAGCACTTAGGCCATCCTCCACTGCTTTCCCAAGCATATTAGCAGGGAGCTGGATCAGAAGTGGAGCAGCAGGGACACAAATAGGTGCCTATATAGGATGCCAGTGTTGCAGGCTGTGGCTTAACAGCTATTCTACATGCTGGCCCCTTTTTCCCATTTAATTTTTGCAATAATATAATTTTAATTTACCTTATAGTCACAGGCTTAATCCTTCACTAAATAAAGAATTCCAGCAAGTAGAAAGTAGAAAAACCACTGTTCCACAGGGTTATAGACAATGGTTATAAACAGTAATCAAATCACAAGATGTCAATTTTACTCACATACATTACATTTTTTTGTACTCTATATAGCAAGGAATGTCTTTTTGGGTTTGGCTTATTTCACTAGCAGAATAGTCTCAGGATCACTAGCCATTAGGGAAATACAAATAAAAAGCACAGTGAGGTTTCAGTTCTTCTCAATCAGAATGATTATCATTCAAAAATGCAAAAATAACAAAAGCTGGTGAGGTTGTGGGCCAAAAGGTGATGCCCTAATACACTGTTGGTGGGAACGTAAACTAGTACAACCATAAAGGAAGACAGTATGGAGGTTCCCCAGAAATCTGAAAATAGATCCTACCTTTTGAGCCAGCCATTCACTCCTAGGAATTTAGCCAAAGGATATGAAATCAGCATATGAAAAAGTTATTTGCACCCCCATGTTCATTGCAGATCAGTTCACAATAGCTAAGATATAGAGTCAACCCAGATGTCCATCAACTGATTACTGAATACAGAAATTATGGTAAATATATGTAGTACTATGTAATACTACTTGACAGGAAAAAGAAAAACTAAAACCTGTCATTTGCAGCAAAATGGATGCAACTGAAAGTCATTATACTTAGTGAAATAAGCCAGTCCCAAAACGACAGATACCACATGTTTTCCCTGATCTCTGGTAACCAATAGAGTACCAAAAATGTAATGTATAGGAGTGAAATGGACATTTTGAGATTTGATGATTGTTTACAGCGCTTATCTCTGTTGAGGAACTGTGTTTTTTTTTCTTCATACTATTTATAACTCTACTTAGTGTAGGGTTGATCTTATGAGTATAATATAAACTGAAAATAGATCTTTGTAAAAGTTAGGAGTAGGGATAAGAGAGGGAGAAGGCCAAAAGCTGGGTGCATGGGCAGGAAGGAGGGTAAGGCAGGAAGTATCACTAGATTCCTAAATCTGTATATATGAAATACATGATATTTGTATATCTTAAATATTTTTAAAAAATGGAAAATAAGAAACCAAGAAAAAAAAAGCAAATAAAAAGAAATGAATCAGTAACATTAACCCTTGTAGAGAACCTGGCCAAGAGCAAATTTTGAATATTTTTTTATTATCTATACACTCCCAGGATTCTCAAAGAATCAAATAATCAAATATAGTTTATAGATACAAAACATCTACGCATCTCTCTCTCTCTCTCTCTCTCTGCCTCTGCCTCTTTGTAACTTTGCCTTTCAAATAAATAAATAAATATTTTTTTAAATGGTAGTGTTAGAAATGTTCCAATTTAATCCCATCAAGGTGGCATGTACCAACGCCATCTCACTAGTCCAAGTGATCAGTTTATGTTCACAATTGATCATAATGATAGGACTAAGAGTCAAAGGGATCGCATAAACAAGACTAGTGTCTGCAAATACTAGCTGATAGAATAAAAAAGGGAGAGAACGATCCAACATGGGAAGTGGGATACACAGCAGACTCATAGAATGGCAGATGTCCTAAACAGCACTCTGGCCTCAAAATAAATATTTTTTCTAAAAATGTACACAAAGTTGTTGTTAGTTCAATGCCACTTAGATTTCCTAATCATTTGCTGAATAATTTAATCTAAATTCACATATAATCAATGTTAAAAGTATAATTTCCTTATTTGGGGGCCCTAAAATATATGAATAATTATAATATCATATAACTGTAACTAGAAATTTGTTTAAAAATACAAATGTACTAGACTTTAAATATTCAGGAAAAAGGGAGCAAATAATTTGATTAAAGCAGAGACATTTGCTTTCCTGTGATTGTAGATCTATATTAACTAAAAACATGCAGGTCTAAGGAGCAAGCATTTGGAACAGCAGCTAAATTGCTCTGCCTGCATCTCAAATCAGATTGCCTGGTTCATATTCCAGCTTTTCTACCTTCAATTCAGGTTCCTGCTATTACACATCCTGGAAGGATGCAGGTGATGGCTCAAATACCTGGGAGTTTTCTGTTCATGTCAGAGATCTAGATCAAGGATCAGGCTCCTGGTTTTGGCCAGGCACAGTCCTGGACGAATACTCACATATAGGGGTAGATTTCAGGAGTGAATCTTCTATGGACGATCTCTGTGTCTGTCTGTCTGTCCCTCTACCTCTCAAATTAAATAAATGTTTTATATAAAATATGCATATTTATTAAAGTTAATTGACTGAATATTCTTTCTTAATCAAACAGAATATGCACAGTAAACATTATGTCAAAATCATGTGGTCCATCTTATTGCTTCACTTAGGATTTTCAGTAAAATAATTTTGTTTTGATGATTATATGATAGATAACACATTAGATAGACTATTTGCTTTTGGAACATTAGTAAACATAAAAGCTTCAGCATGTTATATGGGAAATTAATAGATCTTTAGGAAATCCTTCAGAGTGTTAATTATAATGAAATAAGAAACTATTCTAATGTGCTTATTAACATAGAGTAGCAATTAAAGGGAGACAAAATTGACAAAATGAATGCATTATCAAAAAATTGTATTGCAATGCAGTGTAGAAAATTGATGATTCTTTTTAATCTCATTTAATTGCAATAATTCCTGCTTTGGGGGATGTTCACAGAATCAACAGCTCTATTGGGTTAGGTACCATTTTTACCTCAGTGAATTATTACATCTCACTATATTAATATGCATGATATATGATATTTTCATAACTAAATCTAAAATATATGGTAAAGTATAGAGATATTGTAATGTAAGTATGATTTTCACATTTGCATGTGTCCTTCATGGAAACAAAAGCGCATCCATTTTTTAAAGTTATTCTTCATATTTCATTAAAAAGAGTTGAACATGCTTATAATTCAGGAATTGTATCTTCTTTTTCAGAACCTAACTTCTAGAAAAGGGCAATTTTTGATAATAAATATAGAGCTGTGCTTGGAAGAGCTGGAATGCAAACAAAAAGTAAAGTAGAAATCACTGGCTCAGATCTAAAATCCAGTCATTAGTATAAGAAAATATATCCAATTTGAAAGCTGAAGTTACCTTCCTCTACAACTTTTTCAAGCTTTGGAGAAATAATTAAGTTTCATCATATGTTTTGCTTATTCATGCAGAATATAACTAAGATTTTTTTTAATGCAGCCTAAATTCCATTTCACACTTTTGCCAGGTAATTCTCAGCTCAAGCCAACCTTGGGCTTGAGGGATTTCTTCTGCTTTGTGCTCAGGGAGACAATAGAGCATAATTTTGAATGCATAGCAGTTTGTTCCAAGATCAATTCAATTGTACGAAAAGCATACAACCTCAGGTTATTTAATCAATTCATTTCATAGGCAGAAAGCAAATGCAAAAGCAAGTAGTTAAGTGTTACTTGATATTTAACATAATTAATATAATTTTATGTTTTTGCATTTCAAGAATTCATATTATGTATGTATTTGAAAGAAAAATTACATTGTTGCACATTGGCATTGATATTTCTCATGATTCATTATAATATATCTTCACGCTAAGTTCTGTACTAAGGAGAATTGTATGAAAATAGTCCCTCAACCTCTTCACCATAAAGCAGAATTAGTTACCTTGTGAGAAAATAGAGGAACACAAAGTCAGAGTGCTTTATAAAGGAATGTATTTCACATCTGTACCTTTAACTATATATCTCTCTATCTCTATCTATAATATCTCATCTACAGATAGCCCCTTCAAAAAAGTCTTTGAAAAAAAGTATCCTGACTTTATGGATCAATACTTTTATATCATCCAATAAACCTCCACATAAAATAAAGTCAGGGTTCAGACTTAGATAACGTTCTAGTTTTTAGATAAAGTGGCTCCTTCTGGGAATTATTTTGCCTTTGTTTAGATTTTTTACCCTTCTTCTCTCATACCACCACTATACAATGAACTGATACTGTAAAATTAACTCATAATCAAACTACTCAATTAGAATCTCAGCTGGTTCAAATTTCTTTTCCAAAAATCAGGGCCAAAATGGTTGAGATTTGCAACAGTTTGGTGGAACTCAACTCAAATTCTTCATAAAAATGTCAAACTGGAAAAACAGGATTTCATTTCATTATTTTTAATGGCTTGGTAGTATTCCATCTTGTGTGTGTGCGTGTGGCGTGTGTCCTGTCTTTTGCAAAAAAAAAAAAAAAAAAAAAAAAAAAAAGGCAACTAGAGAGTTATGCTTAATGAAATAAGCCTGTCCCAAAAAGACAAATATTATCATATGTTTTCCCTGATCTGTGGTAACTAATATACAGAATACAAAAAATGGTACCATATATGAGTGAAATCGGCATTTTGAGATTTGATTATTGTTTACAGTCTTTGTCTACACTCTTGAGGAACATTGGTTTTTCTACTTGCTAGTGAATGGTTAAGCCTGTGATTACAAAGTAAACTGAAAGTATGCCATTTTAAAAATTAAAAGAGGTGATAGCTCCAAGATGGCGGAATAGGGAGGGAGTGGACTGATAGTCCCGGAGAAGATAGTTTAATAAAAGTGGAGATACTGTAGTCTCAGGGAAGAGTTAGGGGAAAACTGCAGAGGAAACTCTTCCGGAAGTAGTGGGACATGGTGGACCTCCATGAAGGGTAGGTTACCCACGGCTCGGGACCCTAGCCATCAAGTCTACACACCAGTGCTGGAAAGGGAGGTGAGGCGAAACTGCAGTAGCAAAACTGCACTAGACACTGGCGGAAAAGTGGCAGGAAGAGCCTAGAGGGAACAAGGCTTGAAACCCTGTGAGGGAAAGTACACCAGCCTAACTAGAGGAGAGAAAATAAATAAATAAAAGGGACCGGTATGGACACGATCCTCTCTCTCCACTTACCTTACAAAGGCTGGAAGACAATGGAGCAGGTGCCATTTTGGACATATGTAACAGCTGCGCCAGCTCAGGGCTGCACCTGACCTCAGCCAAGTAGAAAAACCTGACTTTGGTGGGGAGAAATAACAGGAGATTAAGACCTAGTGAATGTGTGGAGCTTATGAACTGGGACTGTGGGGAAAAAAAAAAAAAACTGAGGGTGTGTGGGAGAACTCACAGTGTGGCTGAGATGTCTCAGGGGGAGATGCCGCAAACTCAGTAACCTTGGCAACCCGGTGAGACACATTGCAGGGGAATTTGAGCTTACACTGAGAACTGAACAGATCCTTTGTGTGGTCCTTGGGATAGAGCAGACAAATATACCCACTGGGGCTAGCACTGAGGTACTGATTGCCATCAAGGTGAAGAGCTCATCTGAGCGGAATTACTTCCCTTCTGTGATAGTGAAGAGAAATCAAAATGAAATGAAGACTTCAATAGATCAAAGGACAAACATATTAGAGAGCCTTAAAAACAGAATCAGTGAGATAGAAAAGAGAAAATTGGACTTAGAAGACAGAGCACAAGAAAGTACACAGTCAAACCAAAGAAAAAAAGAGGAAATTAGAAATCTAAAAAATATTATTGGGAATCTACAGGATACTGTTAAAAAAAAGCCAACATTCGGGTTCTAGAAGTTCCTGAAGGCATGGAGAGAGAGAAAGGATTAGAAGGCCTTTTTAGTGAGATACTAACAGAAAACTTCCCAGGCTTGGAGAAGGACAGAGACATCCAAGTACAGGAAGCACATAGAACCCCCAATAAGCATGACCGATAGAGATCCTCACCACGACATGTAATCAAACTCACCACAGTGAAACATCAAAAAAAGATTCTAAAATGTGCAAGAGAGAAACGTCAGATTACTCTCAGAGGGTCTCCAATTAGACTCAGAGTAGACTTCTCATCAGAAACCCTACAGGCTAGGAGGGAATGGCAAGATATAGCCCAAGTACTAAGAGAAAAAAAACTGCAAGCTCAGAATATTATATCCTGCAAAGCTCTCATTTGTAAATGAAGGTGAAATAAAGACCTTTCATAGCAAACAGAAATTGAAAGAATTTGTCACCACTCATCCAGCCCTGCAAAAGATGCTTAAAGATGTGTTACACACAGAAACACAGAAACAAGGCCATCAATACGAAAGAATATAAAGGAAGAAAACTTCCTAGTAAAAGATCACAGGAAGTTCAAAGCATATATTAGAAATATCTTTGGGAAAATGGCAGGGCAAAATCACTACTTATCAATAGTCTCGTTGAATGTAAATGGCCTCAACTCTCCAGTTAAAAGGCACAGACTGGCTGAATGGATTAAACAACAAAACCCATCTATTTGATGTTTACACAAAAAACACCTTTCCTACAAAGATGCATGCAGACTGAAAGTGAAGGGCTGAAAAAGATATTCCATGCCAACAGAAACCAAGTAAGAGCTGGTGTAGCCATCTTAATATCAGACAAAATAAACTTTAACACAAAAACTGTTAAGAGAGACAAAGAGGGGCACTATCTAATGATTAAGGGATCAATTCAACAGAAGATGTAACTATTATAAATGTATATGCACCTAATTACAGGGCACTAGTTTATTTAAAAGATATGCTAAGGGACTTAAAGAGAGACTTATACTCCAATACAATAGTACTGGGGGACTTCAATACTTTCTGGAAGTAAATGAGGATAACAGCACAACATATCAAAACTTATGGGATACATCAAAAGCAGTGTTAAGAGGAAAGTTTATAGCAATAGGTACCTACGTAAAGAAATTGGAAAGGCACCAAATAAATGAGCTTTCAACACATCTCAAGGATCTAGAAAAACTGCAGCAAACCAGACCCAAAACTAGTAGGAGAAGAGAAATTATTAAAATTAGAGAAGAAATCAAGAAAATTGAATCCAAAAAACATTACAAAAGATCAGCCAAATGAAGCTCTGGTTTTTTGAAAAGATAAGCAAAATTGACACAACATTGGCCCAACTAAGTAAAAAAGAGAATATAAAAGACCCAAATCAATAAAACAAGAGATGAAAAAGGAAATGTAACAACAGACACCACAGAAATAAAAAGAATCATCAGAAATTACTACAAGGACTTGTATGCCAGCAAACAAGGAAATTTATCAGAAATGGATAGATTCCTGGAAACATACAACCTACCTAAATTGAACCATGAAGACATGGAAAACCTAAACAGACCCATAACTGAGACAGAAATTGAATCAGTAATAAATTCCCTCCCAAAAAATAAAATTCACTGCTGAATTCCACCAGACATTTAAAGAAGAACTAACTCCAATTCTTCTTAAACTATTCAGAACATTCAAAAAAGAGAGAATCCTCCCAAATTCATTCTATCAAGCCAGCATCACCTTAACCCCTAAGCCAGAAAAAGATGCAGCATTGAAAGAGAAATACAGACCAATATCCATGATGAACATAGACACAAAAATCCTCAATAAAATTCTGGCCAATAAGGGAGTGCAGTGGAGGATGGCCCAGGTGCTTGGGCCCTGCACCCCATGGGAGACCAGGAAAAGCACCTGGCTCCTGGTTCCTGCCATCGGATCAGCGCGGTGCGCCGGCCGCAGCGCGCCGGCCGCGGCGGCCATTGGAGGGTGAACCAACGGCAAAGGAAGACCTTTCTCTCTGTCTCTCTCTCTCACTGTCCACTCTGCCTGTCAAAAAAAAAAAAAATAAATAAATAAATAAATAAATAAAATAAAAAATAAAAAAATAAAAATAAAAATAAAAAAAATAAAATAAAATAAAATTCTGGCCAATAGAATGCAACAGCACATCAGAAAGATCATCCACCCAGACCAAGTGGGATTTATCCCTGGTATGCAGGGGTGGTTCAATGTTCACAAATCTATCAACGTGACACACTACATTAACAAACAACAGAAGAAAAACCATATGATTATCTCAATTGATGCAGAGAAAGCATTTGATAAAATACAACACCCTTTCATGATGAAAACTCTAAGCAAATTGAGTATGGAAGTAAAATTCCTCAATACAATCAAAGAAATTTATGAAAAACCCACGGCCAGCATCCTATTGAATGGAGAAATGTTAGAAGCATTTCCACTGAGATCTGGTACCAGACAGGGATGCCCACTCTCACTACTGCTATAAAATGTAGTTCTGGAAGTTTTAGCCAGATCCATTACTCAAGAAAAAGAAATTAAAGGGATACAAATGGGGAATGAAGAAATCAAACTATCCCTCTTTGCAGGTAATATGATTCTTTACTTAGAGGATCCAAAGAACTCTACTAAGAGACTATTGGAACTCATAGAAGTGTTTAGCAAAGTAGCAGGATATAAAATCAATGCACAAAAATCAACAGCCTTTGTATACACAGGCAATGCCATGGCTGAGGAAGAACTTCTAAGATCAATCCCATTCACAATAGCTTCAAAAACAATCAAATACCTTGGAATAAACTTAACCAAAGATGTTAAAGATCTCTATGATGAGAATTACAAAATCTTAAAGAAAGAAATAGAAGAGAATACCAAAAAATGGAAAAATCTTCCATGCTCATGGGTTGGAAAAATCAATGTCATCAAAATGTGCATTCTCCCAAGAGCAATTTATAGATTCAAAGAGATATCAATCAAGATACCAAAGACATTCTTCTCAGATCTAGAAAAAATGATGCTGAAATTCATATGGAGGCACAAGAGACCTCGAATAGCTAAAGCAATCTTGTACAACAAAAACAAAGCCGGAAGCATCACAATACCAGATTTCAGGACATACTACAGGGCAGTTATAATCAAAACAGCATCGTACTGGTACAGAAATGGATGGATAGACCAATGGAACAGAATTGAAACACCAGAAATCAATCCAAACTTCTGCAGCCAGATTATATTTGATCAAGGATCTAAAAATAATTCCTGGAGCAAGGACAGACTATTCAACTAATGTTGCTGGGAAAACTGGATTTCCATGTGCAGAAGCATGAAGCAAGACTCCTACCTTACACTTTACCCAAAATCCACTCAACATGGATTAAAGATCTAAATCTATGACTGGACACCATCAAATTATTAGAGAACGTTGGAGAAACCCTGCAAGATATAGGTACCGACAATGACTTCTTGGAAAAGAACCCAGAGGCACAGGCAGCCAAAGCCAATATTAACAATTTGTATTACAACAAATTGAGAAGTTTCTGTACTGCAAAAGAAACAGTCAGGAAAGTGAAGAGACAACCAACAGAATGGGAAAAAATATTTGCAAACTATGCTATAGATAAAGGATTAATAACCAGAATCTACAGAGATCAAGAAACTCCACAACAACGAAGCAAACAACCAGCTTAAGAGTTGGGCCAAGGACCTCAATAGATATTTTTCAAAAGAGGAAATCCAAATGGCCAACAGACACATGAAAAAATGTTCAGGATCACTAGCAATCAGGGAAATGAAAATCAAAACCACAATGAGGTTTCACCTCACCCCAGTTAGAATGGCTCACATACAGAAATCTACCAATAACAGATGCTGGAAAGAATGTGAGAAAAAAGGAACACTAACCCACTGTTGGTGGGAATAAAAACTGGTTAAGCCATTATGGAAGACAGTTTGGAGATTCCTCAGAAACCTGAATATAACCCTATCATACAACCCAGCCATCCCACTCCTTGGAATTTATCCAAAGGAAATTAAATTAGCAAATAAAAGAGCTGTCTGCACCTCAATGTTTATTGCAGCTCAATTCACAATAGCTAAGATATGGAATCAACCTAAATGCCCATCAACAGTAGACTGGATAAAGAAATTATGGGATATGTACTCTTTAGAATACTATACCGCAGTAAAAAAACAATGAAATGCAGTCATTTGCAACAAAATGGAGGAATCTGGAAAACATCATGCTGAGTGAATTAAGCCAGTCCCAAAGGGACAAATGTCATATGTTCTCCCTAACTGGTGACAACTAACAGAGCACCAAAAAGAAAACCTGTTGAAGTGAAATGGACACTATGAGAAACAATGATTTGATCAGCCCTTGTCCTGACTGTTGAGGAAAAACTTACTACTTTATTCCTTTTAGTATTTCCTTGTTCTGCCTAATACTATTGGTTGAACTCTTTAAATAACACACGGTTATTCTTAGGTGGTTAAAGTTAACTGAAAAGTGATCCTTGTTAAATATAACAGTGGGAATAAGAGAGGGAGGAGATGTGAAGTTCAGCACATGCCCAGTTTGGCACATGCTCAATCTGACTTGCCCCTAACAGTAGAGTTGGAAATGTGCCAGAGAATTCCAATTCAATCCTGTCAAGGTGGCATGTAGCAATGTCATCTCACTAGTCAAAGTGATCAGTTTTAGTTCCTAATTGATCATAATGATAGGATTAAGAGTCAAAGAGATCACATAAACAAGACTAGTGTCTGCAAATACTAACTGATAGAATTAAAAAGGAGAGAAAGATCCAACATGGGAAGTGGGATACACAGCAGACTCATAGAATGGCAGATGTCCTAAACAGCACTCTGGCCTCAGAACCAGCCCCTAAGGCATTTGGATCCGGCTAAAAAGCCCATGAAAGTATTTCAGGCATAGAAAGCCAAGACACTCTGGCAAAAAAATGACTTAAATGAAAGATCTCTGCGATTGAGATCCCAGTAGAAAGAATAGGCCATCAAAGGAGGAGGTACCATTCTCTGAAGGGAGGAGAGAACTTCCACTTTGACTATGACCTTGTCTAAATAAAATCGAAGTCAGGGAACTCAAGAGGCTTCCATAGCCTTGGAAACTCATGACTAGAGCCTAGGGAGATTTCTGACACCATAAACAAGAGTGTCAAATTGTTAAGTCAACAACAGGAGTCACTGTGTACTTACTCTTTATGTGGGATCTCTGTCCTTAATGTGTTGTCCGATGTGAATTAATGCTATAACTAGTACTCAAACAGTATTTTACACTTTATATTCTGTGTGGGTGCAAACTAATGAAATCTTTACTTAATATATACTAAATCGATCTTCTGTATATAAATATAATTGAAAATGACTCTTCATGTGAATGGAATGGGAGAGGGAGCGGGAAATGGGAGGGGTGCAGGTGGGAGGGAAGCAACGTAATCTATAAATTGTGCTTAGGATAATTATATTTACTAAATAAAAGTTTTAAAAAAATGTAAAAAAAAACGAATGCTTTCTTTAATCCCAGGAATTATAGCAGTGCATTATATTATTGCTTTAATTTTTGCACTTATTTAGTGTGTTACCTTTTCATAGTTTGGTATATATTATGGTAAATTAAAATTATTTGGAAATTTCATTTTAATTCTGTCAACTTTGGCCCACAATGAACACGTATATTACATTATATATTATATGTAAAGCATAGTATTATGTATAGTAGATATATATATATAGTATTCTTTCACTTATACTTGAGTATAAACTTGAGCTTGAAAGTGTATAAGATTTTTGGACTTGGGTGGGTGTTTAGCACAACAGTTAAAATGTCACTTGAAGTACTTGCTTCCTCTATTGGTGAGCCTGGGTTCGAGTCCTGACTCTGCTTCCTATTCCAGCTTCTGGCTAATGTGTACTCTGGGAGGCAGAAGATAGTGGCACAAGTAATTGGTATCCTGCTATTCTTATGGGACCTAGATTAAGTTCCTGGTTCCTGGCTTTGGATGGGTCCATCCCCAGGAGTTGCAGGTATTTCTCTCTCTCTCTCTTTCTCTCTCTCCTCACTCTCTCTTCTCCCTTAGAAAGAAGTCATAAATAAGTATTCTGAATATTTTTCTCATTTTCTTTTCCTTATGATTTAAATTTCTATTACTTGAACTTAACCTTCTAACCAGCATCCAGAATAATATGAAGATAAATACAGGTTGCATTATTTACATTTCTTTCAAACAGCTGCATGAAACTAGGAATTTTTTAAAATTTATTTACCTAAGTTGAACAAATTTCATATATACAATTTTAAGAGCATAATGATACTTCCCACCCACTATCCCACCCTCCCTCCTCCTTCCTTTATTCTTTCAACTTTTGCAATGACATACTTTCAATTTATTTTATAATCACAAGATTAACTCTACCCTAAATAAAGAATTAAACAAGTAGTAATTGGAAAAACCACTGGTCCTCAGGGATGAGTCTGGTGATTACTTGCATAGAAAACAAGGGATTTTGAAGAGCTACATGCATATATTAAAAGCTTCATTGTGGCCTGCGCAGCGGCTCACTTGGCTAATCCTCCACCTGTGGTGTTGGCACCCTGGGTTCTAGTCCCATTTGGGGTGCCAGATTCTGTCCTGGTTGCTCCTCTTCCAGTCCAGCTCTCTGCTGCGGCCCGGGAAGGCAGTGGAGGATGGTCCAAGTGCTTGGGCTCTGTAGCCACATGGGAGACCGGGAGGAAGCACCTGGCTCCTGGCCATTTGTGGGGGTGAACCAATGGAAGGAAGACCTTTCTGTGTCTCTATCTCTCTCTCACTGTCTAACTCTGCCTGTCAAAAAAAAAAAAAATCTCCATTGCAAACTCTCTACATTCCATTAATTATCCATCAAAATGTAAAAACAAAATCCAGATTTTTTAATTACCATAATCTAGTTTTTGCTGTTCTGGAAGTCTTTAAAAATTATATCACATACTGTGGGCTCTTTTATGTCTGGTTTCTACTCATTGTTGTTACAATTGTGAGGTCAATCTGATAGTCCCACATAGCTTTAATTTAACGCTTTCCTATGTTGTATCATGTTCAATCACTTGAGTATGATAATTCATTTATCTGTACTATTACGATGAACAATTGGCCATTACAGATAGTATGTTTTATAAATTACTATCTTATATGAGAAGTCTTCAAAAAGTTCCTGGAAATGTACATTGTATTTTATTCCACCTTTACATAAACTTTTTATAAATCTTTTTTTTTAAGATTTTATTTATTTATCTGAGAGATAGAGTTATAGACAGAGAGAGGAAGAGATAGAGAGAAAGATCTTCCATCTGCTGGTTTGCCACCCAATTGGCCACAGTGGCCAGAGCGGGGCCAATCTAAAGCCAGGAGCCAGGAGCTTCTTTCAGGTCTCCCCCATGGATGCAGGGCCCCAAGCACCTGGGTCATTTACTACTGCTTTCCCAGCCACGGCAGAGAGCTGGATAGGAACAGGGGTAGTTGGGACTAGAATCAGCATCCATATTAGAACTCCTGAAATCTGATATGTAATTGCTTCAACTTTTTTTCTTCAAGATTGCCTTTATTCTTCTTGGGCCTTGACATAATCATGAGTTTTTATATTATTTCTGAATGCCAAAGATTTGACTAGGAATTTGAATAAGATTATATTGAGCCTACTGATAAATGTGCATAAAATTAAAATTTTTTCGATTAAAAAAAAAACTCTTCCAATCCACCAGCATGGTAAATCCTCCCATTTATTCACGTGTTCTTAAATATGTCTCAGTATGTTTTATATTTTTCTGTATAAGGGCCTTACATTTCTTTGATTGAACTTACTCCTGTATGTGTTTCCTGACATTTCATAAAAGTTGCTATTTTATTACTTTTTTATTACTTTCTTAACCGCTGTCATTTATATTAGAGCAATAATCCATTTCTTTTAATAGTCTTTATTTTTTGAGAACTATTTTAGATTCATAGAACTGAGCAGACAGTGCAAAAAGCTCCCATATACTTCCATACAAAGTTTCAACTACTATTAATGTATTACATTATTGGTGCAAAGTAATGATAATTAATGAACTAATATTGATGTGTACTTATTAATGTAATCCATAGTTTATTAGGATGTACTTAATTTTCATTTAATGTCTTTTTCATTGCCAGGTCCTATCTGAGATTTCATGCAGTTGCCTCACTCTTCTTGAGTGATAGTTTCTCAGACTTCACTTGTTTTTTATGAACTTGACAGTTTTGAGACATGTTCAGATGTATAGTTGTATGCCCCTCTACTGGAATTTGTGTGATGTTGTTAGAAGTGAGATCCCAGAGGCAAAGTGATATTTTCATCACATTATCTCTAGAGTACATATATCAACATAATTTATGAATATTGATGATGGCCTTGATTATCAGACTGAAGTAGTGTTTGCCTGGTTTTGCTACTGCAATGATGCCTTTTCCACTTTTTTATTTATACTCTGGAAGAAGTCATTATGTACAGCCCACATTTAAGGAGCTAGAGGTTTTGTGCTTCCTCTTTTGTGGTAAAGTATCTACAGAATTCATCTGAGCTTCATCTTCATGGGAATTTTTCTTTTCTCCATGATTAACTTTTGCACACTTTTATGTGTTGAAAATTTGCCAAATTTATTGTTCACATCAGTCCTTTTTTTTCTGGATTCCCACCTATTTCCTCTGCAAGCTACAAGCATTCCTGACTGCTGTAGTTGAACATCAGTTTGGATGTCCCCAGAGGTCCATGATTAATGGGCTTCATTCCCCTAGATGGCACAATTAGAAAGTGGTGGAAAGGAGATAAGACCTGCTTGAGAGGTCCCAAGTTATTGGAGACATGCACTTGGAAGTACGTGTGAGACCCCAGTCTTTGGCTTTTGGTTTTGAGGCTGTTCCACACACATGCAGTCCTAAGATGTGCCACCATCTGACACCCTCACCAGAAGCCAAACTAATGGGCATCGCTCCAAAACCTAATCTTGAACCTTGAACTTGCAAAACTATGAGCTAACTAAGCAATTTCTCTTTATAGTTAGCTGTTTTAGGTATTCCATTATAGTGACACAACTCTAATACCCCAACAAATCAAAATTCTTTACTTTTATTTTGCTTTATTGCAGTTTGCATATCAGCACACATGATGACCAACAAGATTTTTCTCAAATTCCCATTCTATGAGACAAACTCTTTAAGTATTTCATCACTAACCTGGAAAGTTTGTATATATTTACTTTGCCTGAATGTTAGATTTCCTTTCTTTATCAAAGCATTTAGGGATTTTTAAATGCTGAGTGATATTAGGTATTATCAAATGCAAATGTGTTTCTGCATCTATTTGGGTTATGAAGCATATTTCCTTCTTTAACCTTGTAGTGAGATAGACTAAATTGTTTTGCAGATCTTAAATCATTCTTTCCTTGTGGAAAAAACTCAGTTTGCTTTTATATACATATTATTCATTTACTATATTGCCCTGTTCAATTTGTTAGTATTTTATTAGGAATTTTTGCATTAATGCTTATTAAAAGAGATTTTAAGTTTGGAAAATTTTATTTCCATAGCCCTACTTACTTCATAAGATGAAGTTGGAATGTTTCCAGATTCTACTCCCTGGAAGAATTCTTCCTATAACGTTTGATGGCATACACTGGTGAAGACAAATGAACATGAAGTTTTCTTTATTGGAAGTGCTTAAATTATAAAATTGAAGTGTTTAATGTAAAGATATTAAGAGTCTCTGTTTCTTGCCGTGTTTGGTAAGCTTTATTTCATGTAATTTGTTCATTTGACAGGAATTTTCCAATTTAGGGCTGCAATTTTCTCATATTTTACATTTTAATGTCTTTTGAATCAGTACTGATATTCAGTCATTCATGACATTGGAAATTTGTACATTACCTCTCTCTCTCACTCTCACTGGTACATCAATGTTAGTACTTTCAAAGAACAAAGTTTTAGGTTTCTTGAATTACTTTATTGCATTTTTCTTTCCTATGTTACTTTTCCTTTCTGCCGTGGATTTAAAGTTCTGTTTGACTGCTATAGAACACTGACAGAGATTCTTAGATCACTGATCTCAGCCTTCCTTCTTTCCTAATATATGTGCTTAGAAACATAAGCTTCTTTCTGAGCACTGCTTTATGGCATCTGTTTTTATATATCATATTTTCATGATGATTCAGTTCAAGCTAATATCTAATTTCCATGGCGATTTCTTATTTTCATTCCTACACTTATTTTAGAAGCAAATACTTAGTTTCTCACCTTCTAATGTTGTCTACTTGTCCTTTTTCATATTCCTTTAAGTTCAAAACCATTATGGTTAGAAAAAATACTCTGAGTATTGCACGAGTTTCAATTCATTGAAATTGAAATAAATTAAATGTTTTCTCATGTCCCAGTTTATCGCATATATTAGTAAATATAGCATATTCATTTACTAGCCATGCTTGTTCTGTTACTGTTGAGTAGTGTTCTATAAATGACAATAAGACAAAGTATTGTTGTAAAAAGGGAAAGCAATGAGCGAGGAAGGTCATCAACCCCTTCCTGCAGTCCCACTTGCCCCACAGGCCAGCTGAGTTGCCCACACACACCCTACGTTCTGTGCATCAGAAAACCACAGCTTCTATGCAACTGCCACTTTGCTGCAAACCGAAAGTAACCAATATGGTTTCCAGCTGTGTCTCCACAAGGACATCTAGCTAATTATAATGCCATTATGCTAAAATTACAATGGCTAACCCTCCTACTCTGATCATATACCTGATACTATAGCATTTCAAAAATTTCCCAAAAGGGGCAAGGAAGCAAGCCATTCAAGCACTCCCTCAGACCTTACTCATTATGAGTATTCAATTAAACCCACAGGAAACAGCACTCCCTATGCCTCCACCTCATATAAAGGATTAGACCAAAACTTTGTTGAATATATCAACATTCTTTCTTGATTATGTACTCTGTCTTTACAGTCAAATAACTCTTGCTTCTCTGTGCATTTTACTATATCATGCCCTCTACTTGCTTCTTGCCTGAGACAAGAACCTAGAAGCAGTAGTTTCAGGTCCATTCAGAACTCAATCAGTGAGTTTTTCTCCTGATTCTCAATTCCCTTGCACTTGAATAAGTCTTGGTTTCATTCTACTTTTTTCTCCATTCTGATGTAATGTAGACCAACTCCTCTTTTTTTTTTTTTTTTTTTTTTTTTGACAGGCAGAGTGGACAGTGAGAGAGAGAGACAGAGAGAAAGGTCTTCCTTTTTGCCGTTGGTTCACCCTCCAATGGCCGCTGTGGCCGGCGCGCTGCAGCCGGCACGTCATGCTGATCCGAAGCCAGGAGGCAGGTACTTCTCCTGGTCTCCCATGTGGGTGCAGGGCCCAAGCACTTGGGCCATCCTCCACTGCACTCCCGGGCCATAGCAGAGAGCTGGCCTGGAAGGGGGCAACCGGGACAGAATCCGGCGCCCCGACCGGGACTAGAACCCGGTGTGCCGGCACCACAGATGGAGGATTAGCCTATTGAGCCATGGCGCCGGCCCCAACTCCTCTTAACCCAGAGTGTCTGCTCCATTCTGTGGCTGTTTTAAGTGGAAAGGCCAACAGCAGACATCATACAGAATGAACTTCTTTGGGTCCTTTGTGAAGAGTTAAAAGAGTGGGAAATGTGATCAAGTCGTTCAGTATACCTGAAGGGTCTTCTTTTCTATGGTCATCTGTCCAAGGGTTGTCTTCATTGCATAACCACTTTTTCATGCATGCCTTCTAAACCTCCGGTACTTTTGCTCTTTTCTAATGGGTACTTCATCATATATTTTAAACCTTGGCCAATGAAGGTTTGGTCTCCATGAAGTAAGCCTCTGCCTATGTATGGCAAATAAATTTTATAATCCTCTGACTCCCAAGAATCCTTGCTGCCTCTGTGGAAAATCCTTTGGTATATGGCCACCCGCACAATCCTGGCTCCAACATCTGTATGACCTAGGCATTCCCGATCCCCATTGACTTCAGAGTTCTGCTTTCTCTCTCACTTGTTCCAGTGCCGTCGTCCCCCATGGCAACACTCAGAACAAAGTATCTGGTTGTTATCCCGGGATGTGACGGACTGGTGCTCTAAGAACTATTCCATTCAAGACTTCTTTCATGTACTTCAAAAGAAGAACTCTCTAACTCTCTCCCCTCCCTTCAGCTAACAACTTTAATGATTATGTGATTATTTTAGTTGCCACATTAAAGTGCTACTTTCAGCACTGTGGCATAGCAAGTAAAGCTACCACCTGCTGTGCCGACAAACCCTGTAGGTGCCAATTCAAGTCCTAGTTGCTCCTCTTTGGACCCAGCTCTCTGCTGTGGCTCGAGAAAGCAGTAGAAGATGGCCCTAATTCCTGGGCCCATGCACCTGTGTGGAAGACCTGGAAGAAGCTCCAGGCTCCTGGCTAAGGATTGGCTCAGCTCTGGTCATTGAGGCCATCTGGGGAGTGAACCAACAGATAGAAGACCTCTCTCTCTCTCTCCCTGCCTCTGCCTCTTTTTAATTCTGCCTTTCAAATAAATAAATACATTTTTAAGGTGCTGGCACTGTGGTGTAGCAGGTTAAGTATGCACTTGCGGTGCTGTCATCCCATATGGACACTGGTTCATATCCCGGCTGTTCTACTTCCAATTTAGGTTCCTGTTGATGGCCTGGGAAAGCAGTAGGAGATGGTCCAAGTGCTTGGGCTCCTGCACCCATGTGGGAGATCAGAAGAAGCTCCTGGCTACTGGCTTCAGATCCGTGCAGCTCCGGCCATTGCGGCCAGTTGGGGAGTAAACCAGCAGATGGAAGAACCTCTCTCTCTCTCTCCCTCTCTCTCTGCCTCTCCTTCAAAATGAATAAATAAATCCTTTAAGAATAGAAAGGAATGTGTTTCAAGGAAAAGGGAATGATGAGTTTTGTCAAATGCTACTTAGATTAGTGTAAATTGTCTTTTTAATTAAGTGTCAAGGAAGTCTGCAGGTAACAAAAATATTCTTACTGGAATGTTTTATGATAGAAAGAAAGAAATAGAATATTAAGTATGATTAACTCTATTAAGAAACTATCATCAAGAATAACAAGTTCAAAAACACAACTGAGTAGTGACTGAGGAGAGATTTACCATACTATAGAAATGATTTATTTTAAAGGTTATAGAAGTGATACATTACA
Source organism: Oryctolagus cuniculus (assembly GCF_051225735.1). Lineage (NCBI taxonomy): Eukaryota > Metazoa > Chordata > Mammalia > Lagomorpha > Leporidae > Oryctolagus > Oryctolagus cuniculus. The sequence continues at coordinate 93,545,174 of NC_142873.1, forward strand.
AAACAAAATTTTGAGAAATAGAAAGATTATTTGAGTAACTGAAAAGCAAAGAATATATTAGTAGACCTATAAAAAGTTGATACACCTGGTGTTAGAAAAACGTACATTTTTTCCTGTACTCCTATACTCTTATTTTGAAATAAAACTCAAGGCTCTAAGATGAATGTGGGAGGGAATGAAAGCTGAAATCTTGCAGAGTGTAAGCACATCTAATAGCTAACCAAGTCAGAGCTCAGCAAACTCTCACTGCAAAGACATGATAGTAAATATTTTAGGCTTTGTGAATGATTCAGTCTCTGTCACAGCTACTCAGCTTCAGTGTAATAGTATAAAAACAATCATAGGCCATGCATAATCAAATGTGCACAGTTGTATTCCAATAAAACTGTACTTTTAAAACAGGCAGAGATGAATGTGAATCCAAGCTATGGTTTGCAAATTCCTGACCCAGAAGAATGAAAAAAAAAAAACATGGACTAGGGAAATGTGGTAGGGTTTCTAGAGGCTTATTTTGGGGTTATTAATCATGATTATCAAGTGGGACCAAATGGGATGGAGTGATTTTTCTCTAAGATGTCGGAGGGGGAGCAGTTGCAGTAATCATTTGAAAGAAAATATTGACCAAAATATGGATCTTTCAATCTTTATGACAACATGTGTGCTACTCCAGGCATTTATCCTCTTTTCTCCACATTTCTACAATTGCATACTTCCTGTTGCATGATTACACTTTAATTCATCATTCAACATGAGTGATTTTCTCAATTCCTGCTTTCTATATTGCAATGTCTCCTAAATATACTAGCATGCTCTGTTAGTCCATTTTCTTTTCTATAGATGAATACCAAAAACCTGATAACAAATAAATAATTTGCTGACAGATATGGAGGCTGCAAAGTCTAGCAGCATGGCAGTGTGAGCTGCTTGACATCTGGGGAGGCCTTCTTGGTGCATCATAGCATGGCAAAGCACATCTCATATTGAGACAGAGCAAGCAAGGCAAAGAAAGCTCACTGCCACAACAAAGTTACTTCCTCCATAAACCATTAATCCATTGGTGGATTAATCCATCTGTGAAAGCAGAGCTCTCAAGACCCAATTACCTCCCAAAGGACCCACTTCCAAATACTAATGTAAAATGAATTTAGGGATTGAATTCCCAACATGTAGAGTCTGGAGACTTATTCAAACTGTGATATACATCATATTCTAAATACAATTTCCTAGGTCTTGCATAGTATGGGTCCTTCTTCCCTTCCAACATCACTTCAAAACTTTTACACTGCACTCTCAATATATGGATTCTCTTTCTTTTTTCCAATGCATAAAAGAGTATTCTTTCCACAGGCTGTTTCCACTGTTTACAATGCTCACCCCTGAACTTTCTCTGAATTCCCACTCATCAAGGCTTATCATATTACAGCTCTGATCTCATGACCTCACTTAACTTTAGTATCTCATAAATACTGTCAGAGTGGTATAAGGGCTTTGGTATAGGGATTGGAAAGTGATATTGTCTATTGCATAACAATCTGTCCTCTGATCACCTAAATCCAAATTATATCTGCATGCAAAATGCATTCATCACCTTTCAACAGTTCCAAAAGTCTGCACTTATTCTGATATGGATTCCCAGTTCATGGTCTCATGTAAACACCAATATTAGATATGTACTAGGCTCAAGACTTGATTCATACTGAGGCAAAACTTCTCTCCAGGTATAAAATAATGAAACCAGATAAGATTCATGGTTCTCAAATACAATGGCAGGATAGGCATAGGGCAGGCATCCTATTCCAAAAAAAAAAAAAAAAAAAAAAAGAGCTGAAGTCAGAAAAAAGAAAAGGATAGTGGGTCCCAACCATGTCCAAAATTACCAAGGTAAATTCTATTCTTATTGATTGGCAAACAAGGCTCTTAGGATTGATGCTATGCCCTCTAAACCCACTAGTTGGCAGCTTCAACCCCACAGCCCTGGGCGGGGACACCACACACAGGTGGCTTTAGTCAGAGGACCCACTCTCATGGTTTTGTAAGAATGCATAGCTTCTTGAGGCAACAGGAGGCAGTATGTTGCTTCTGATCCGGAGAAACTGACCCCACTCTGTAACCAAGGAGGAGACCACATTGCTCCCTGCTGCCATGAGGGTGACAGCCCTAATTATGTCTAAACTACACTTAGGGTCATTATTCCTTTTACTTGACTGATATCTCATGTTCAGACCTGGATAGCCCTATTATACCATCCATAGGATCTCAGAAATATGATATTCTTCCTTCATCCTGTCCTGTTTTCTCCACCCCGTGCAGTCTGAACGATCAGTATTTTTTTTAGCTGATATAACCCGTCCTCTCTTCCTGACTTGAGCTTGCATGGCTGATTACATCTCTGAGTAATCCCTTTAGAGTGATTGCCAAGTCATACCTCTCCAGAACCTTATTTAGCATTTTTTAAAAATGTAGATAGGCTGTGAATTCTCAGAATTTTCAAGCTGTCATTCTTTTTTGCTTAACAATTCCTCCAATTATCACTCTCTCCTCATATTTTAATGTACTCAATATGGAGAAATCAACACTTTGCTCAGAAATCTACTCTGCTGCATATACAAGGACATCATTCCCAAGTTCTACCTTTCAAAAACCAGTAGAATAGAATTTAACCAAGTTCCTCAGCATGTTATAACAACAATCAGCTTTCATCCATTTTATAATAACATATTTCTCATTTCTCTTCAAGTGTTCACTATAATCATCTTTAATATTCATGTTTCTACCGATGTGTTTATGATCTTCATGATGGAATTTATATTCCTTGCGATAATAATAGAAGTTTTCTCCATATTTATTCACTTTTCTTTAAGCATCATCATCAAAAATTCCTTTAACATTCATATTTCTACTGGCATTACCTTTAAATTAAGTCTACATTTTTTTAGTATGCATCTCAAAACTTTTCCAGCCTTAATCCCTTAGCCAATTCCAAAGCCAATTCTATACTTCTAGTATCTGTTACAGCAACACCCCACTTCATGATATACCAGGGTATGCATTAGGAAGCTTAGGTAGCAAAAACAAAACACCATAGACTGGGTGTTCTAAATTCAAGAAATTCATCTTTTCACAGTTCTGTAGCCTGGAAGTCAAAGATCAAGGTGCCAGCAGTGTTGGTCTATGGGGAAACTTTTCTCTTTGACTTGCAGATAATGCCTTCTCACTCTGTCTTGATATGGCCTTTTCTCTGTGCATGGTTGTGGGGAGGGAGAGAATGAGCTCTGGTGCCTTCTCTCCTTTTCATAGCAGTCTGAATTTTCTCTCCAATGTTCTTTATATCCATCTCAGCCTCTTATTTTAGGTTTCTACATTTAACTGCTTTGATTGGAGCTTCCAGAATATCATCTCACTCTCACTAAAGCCAGCTATAGCTTACAAGGAATAATATTTTAGGTGTATCTTTGTAAATGTAAAAACAAAGCAAAGCAAGAATACCAGTACTATCAGATCAGGGCCCCTCAGTTATACTTCATTTAACCTCACTTATTTTCTTAAAGACTCCATTTTCTTTCTTTTTCTTTTCTTTCTTTCTTTTTTTTTTTTTTTTGACAGAGATAGACAGTGAGAGAGAGACAGAAAGGTCTTCCTACTGTTGGTTCACCCCCCAAATGGCCACTATGGCAGGCGTGCTGCGCCAATCCAAGACCAGGAGCCAGGTGCTTCTTCCTGGTCTCCCATGTGGGTGCAGGGCCCAAGCACTTGGGCCATCCTCCACTGCACTCCCGGGCCACAGCAGAGAGCTGGCCTGGAAGAGGGGCAACCGCGATAGAATCCGGCTCCCCAACTAGTACTAGAATCTGCAGCGCTGGCGCCGCAGGCAGAGGATTAGCCAAGTGAGCCAACGCGGCAGAAGACTCCATTTTCAAATATAGTCATATAGATGTTTGGAATTTAAGAATTTTGTTTTGTTTGTTTTCTTTTTTAAAAAGTTTATGTTGTATTTGAAAAATTTTTAATACATAAAATCTATTCATATTTATGAGATAACATGGATACATTGTATAATGCTCAAAGCAGGGTTAGCATATCTATCTCTTCAACCATCTCTCATTTCTTTATGGCAAAAACATTCAAAATCCTTTCTTATGGATTTTTTATTTTTTAAAATTTTGTTTAAGGTATAAAAACTTCATACATTTCATATATACAAATTTAGGGACACAGTGATTCTTCCAACCCTACCATCCCTCCTGCCCACACTTGTACCATTCTGCCTCCTCCCTCTCCTGTTCCCATTCTTATTTTTTACAGACTTTATGAATTTTGAAAGCACAGTTCAGTCATTCTACTCCTGCCTTCTGGGCAGGGTCATATTCTTTCTTATTTGCCCCCATAGTGTCCTGCACTTTTTTTTTTTTTTTTTTTTTTGACAGGCAGAGTGGACAGTGAGAGAGAGAGACAGAGAGAAAGGTCTTCCTTTTGCTGTTGGTTCACCCTCCAATGGCCACCGCAGCCAGCGCACCACGCTGATCTGATGGCAGGAGCCAGGAGCCAGGTGCTTTTCCTGGTCTCCCATGGGGTGCAGGGCCCAAGAACCTGGGCCATCCTCCACTGCACTCCCTGGCCACAGCAGAGAGCTGGCCTGGAAGAGGGGCAACCGGGACAGAATCCGGCGCCCTGACCAGGACTAGAACCCCGTGTGCCAGCGCCGCTAGGAGGAGGATTAGCCTAGTGAGCTGCGGCGCCGGCCCCTGCACTTTTTTAACGTCATTTAATATTACTTCCATGTTCCTCTTTCCTCATAGACTCTTCACTTCAAAAAAGCAATAGTTGTATTTTTTTCTCAACATTCAATCCCAGTTATGTTGTACACTACCTGACAGATAATAAGAAATCAAAACTACTTTTTTATAAATCAATGAGTTTTACCTATATCCACAATTTTATATTATACAGAAAATTTATTATTTGTGAATTCTAAGTACATACATGTTACAGAAAATATATAATCCTTAAAATAATTTTACACGCTTTATACAGGAAGAGATGGTTTGAAGATAGAAACCAAGTGAAATGGAAATAATTGCTATGAAAAAAGTTATTGTATTTTTTTAAAATTTTCCCTATGCAAAATCAAACCAAAAATCCTCTTTTGAGGATTAATTCAAATATAGTAACAGAATATAATGGCAACTGCCCAAAGATAACTTTAAGGATTCACTAAACTCATCATGTCTATAGTAACATAGCTTGTCACATCTGTCTAATTTCCGTATCTTGGGCTGCAAGTTAGAAATATTTATCTCAATTGTAAAAATAATCTTATTCTGAGTATATATATATATATATATATCTGCATACATAATATAAATATATATGTATATACACATATATAAAAGCAACTTGGAAACTTTGAAATTTTCATCAAGAATAAACAAAATATATTGTTTAAAAATTAGAGCTTTAGAGTCACTGAAATATTGTGAAAGACAGTGAAATCTTACCATTCATTCTTAAAGAAGAATCTATCTCGGAATAGGAGCACTATTAAATTTAGCAGCTAATTTTTCAAATCATTGAGGTAACTGCAACAATTGTAAAGCTTGAAGAGCAAGGCAAAGAGGAGACAGAAACCACAAACTCACAGAAAGAACAAGTTTATTTAGAGAGGAACTTAAGAGGAGTTCACTACCTGCATGCACAGGAGGTCAACCCATGGCAGATAGCTGGGCTGTTTTACAGGCTGAGGCTTATATACTTAACGTCATTGAGGGCCATGAGTGAGCAGGTGTTACGTGGGGTTGAGCGATTTTGTGAGGGGTTTTCACTCAGAGAGTGTAGGCTAATGGCTGAGCTGGTTTAAGGAAGAATGCAGGTGGCTGGGAAGCGCCTTGGGGTCTGGGGTCTGCTCTCAGTCACTTAGGCAAGGAAAGGAAAAGTGGTGGGGTGGCTTAATCTGTTTTCTTTCTCTCTCCATCAATCCTGAATCAGCATAGATAGGAAAAGGTGTTCTGTCTTCTTAAGCTACTTCATGCTAAGGAAGGATGGCATGTCTGTTCTTTGGATTGGGTTGACTGGAGAAAAATAGCAGATTTGAGGTGTTTCTGCATGATGGCTTGGGCTATATCAGTCACTGATTCCTGTAAGAACTTTTGAAATAAGTAAATTATACATGGTAGGAATAAAAGCACATTGATTTTGAAGATAAAAGGAGATCACAGAGATATTGCCCATGATGGAAAAGATTTCTCTGGGGCTATTTTTGGAACAGCTCTTGTTAGCATACTTCTTTATATGTTTAATCCCTTTTCTTTTCACACCTGATTTATTGGTGTAAAATCATCACTCTTCACTTAAAAAGAGGTGGATTTTCAAACAGAAGGCTGTGAGGTGGGTGGGAGAGAGAGAGAGAGACAAGGATGTCGAGGTATTGTAGTCTAGGGGTATTTGTGTTTCTTTAACACTACACATCCAAAGATAAATGTAGTGGAGCAAATATTAGCTATTGTGAAGATAGGGACAGTCTTAATGGAGCATTTTCTAACTTGTTTCTGTTAAAAACCTGTATCTTGCTGCCCATTGGCAAATATTTATTATAATGGGCATCCGTCCTGTTCTATTTAGTGTGTACATGCTGGCAAGTATCAGCAGCATAGGTGCTGGCAAGGAGCCACAGGATGGAGCCAGTCTGGCTTGTTCCTAGTCTCAGACTCTCTCATCTCCCTCCTCCCCCTACCTCACAGCCATGGAAGCCCTGGCCGCTGACAGGGGTTAGGGAGATGACTACTCTGGCTTCTTTAAGCTGAGTAGGGGCAGAGTAGGGGGCATTGTCAAGCCAGGCTCCAGCAGAAGGGCCAGCTCACAGAAATTGTTTCTATCCAAGGTTTTTTGTGCATAATCATCTACAGTTTCATTTCTTCAAATCTGAAGGAACCAAATCTAACAAGCAGATTAAATATGCAATACCAAAAACAAAGGCCAAAGTTATTATTAGATGACCTTGGAGAGGCATTATCCAAACCAGGAGAAAGTTTTCCCATTGAGAGGCAAATAGAAGCTGTCAGGAGTGACTTGATGACAATCTGGGTGTTAAGGCCTGGCCAGGTGTATGTAAGGTCCAGACCTATGTATGTCTTCACACAGGGTACTGGAAGAGACATCATACGAGAGTGTGTGCCTTCTTAAGGAGGACACCCCGTTGACTCCCATTATCTAGCTGGCCTGAAAAGAGTTGGCCTGAAAAGGCGGTTAGTATAGAATAGGTGGCATCTTTAAAAGGAAGTTCACAGTGCTGCCTGCTGTGGTGCTGACCCTAGGCCATCTCCTCAAGAGCAGTAGTTATGATAGAAGCTGGGTGGAGTGAAGTGCTTTTTCAGCTTAGAGCCAACAGGATCTGCAGTTCTGACTTGGGAGTCTTTGGACCCAAAGCAGTTCTGTTTCCAGTGACCCAGCTCTTGGCAGAGCAGACAGTGCTCTTTGGAAGCTAGCTTCTGTCTTGACAGCTGTTTGCTCAAAGCCCTGGCTCTCCACAAAGAAAACTGGTGCCATTTGGGGATGATTGGCTTTATTTGGTCTGCTTGATGGCAGAACACTGTGTAAGCTGTTATTAACTGGCCTGCAACTCATCCTTGCACTGCTCCTATTGCCTAACTTGCTTTTCTTCCATCTGGTCTCTGGTAAAGTAGACCACATAGGCAATTTTTATGATGTCAGCCAAGGGGTTGCTCAGTCCCATTCCTAATCTGTTGTGGCCTGAGCTAGAAATCTATAGTCACAGGCATCTCTTATAGGGTTTTTTTTTTTTTTTCTGTGAGATAAGACAGTGCCCATGAGAAAAGCTATGTCCTTCCAAGTACATCAAACATCATGACCACCTTACCCAACCTGTCTATAAATTTAGAAGTCATTAGTAAAACCTTTTATTGCTCCCTTAGTTTGGTTTGAAAAATGTGGGTTTTGCCTGTTTACTGTGCCCATGGAAAGCTTATTTTTCCATGGGCAGAGTAAACAGGAAAAACCCACATTTTTCAATGCTATGTTCTTATGTTTATGTAATTTATGTTCTCAATTTTGGCCATGTTATTTGGTCTTTACTCTGTGGCCATGCATTAGTACACGAAAGATGAGTCACCCTTTTTGTTAGGTCTGGGGATCAAATTGGGAAATGAGGCTCCAAGTCAGGCCTCCCAGATTTCTTACCCTACCTCTCTGGGTTTTCAGACTTGAATGGTGCTCATCACATGGCCGATTGGGATATAGGCTTGGGTTGTTGGGCTTCACTAATATCCATGTACTCCATCTCCAATTACCTCTAAATCTCTTTTAGAACACTTTATTACTTTTTACTGGACCTCCATTTTTAATGGCTTAATTTATTATGAAAATATGAAAAAGCAGATAAAAGGTAACCAGGCACAAGAACCCTTTTCTATAATCTCCTGACCTTTTGTTGGGGGTTTATTTTTATTTATTTTTATTTTTTCTTTGTGATTAAAATCCTTTCTGAGCACATGACTGATCAATCACCTTGTGGCTAGGTCTTATTTGTCCCTCATTGCCAGGTCAGATTTGATATCATTGTTGATCTGGTCCCCCATAGGGAGAGAAATATTTGATGACCAAGAGTCAATAACCCTTTTAGTACATTTAGGCAGCAAGGAAGTTTTAGGAGACATGGTCCTTTGGCAATTGTACCTGGAATCAATTGTTAAACTTAGTTTTATCTGTTTACGGAGCTGTCCCAAAGTACTAAATACAGTAAAAGTCACAGAATAAAGTCCTTTGGAACCTAGAAGAGGGAATATTTAAGCACAGAACTAACAATGTTTTAATTTCCATGAGAAGTTTATTTTGCATTTTTTTCTTTTTCAGAGTTTCGGGACCCATTATTTAGTCCATCAATTTTAAAGATGTCAGAAAACCTGAGTTAAGAACTTATTATACAAAAACAATGGTGCCTGAGGCTTAAGATGGTGCCTCAGATAAGACGATGCCAGTTTTACTAACATATACCAGTTTTAATCATAACTATAAAGTGATCACTTAAGTATTCTAAAATAAGTACATATTTAAACAAACCATAACTCTTTTAAAACTCAACAGAACTTCATGAAAGGCAGAGAATACAAAGGATTTGTTAGTGAAATGGCGCCATCTTATCTAAAAGTGCCACTTCATCTTGGCCTCTCCAGGACCCAACCTGGCTTCTTAGGAGTCAGGTGACCAAATGGCTTAACCAAAATGGGCAACCCCACATCCACTCTAACAGAATTTGCTGTTCGCATTCCCTCACCCTTGTGAATCCATAACAAGTCCTGTTTTCCAGCTCAGACTATTTTTTTCACCCTCTCCCTCTGGCCTGCCATGCCCCCCATCAATAAACCCTTCCTATTTCTCCTGTGTTTGGTGTATTTTGTGGTGGCCTTACAAGATTGCCTCAATAGAGTACAAAATCCATGTCTCTTTGGTCTGTTAACAAAATGGGTAATAAAACCTTTGAATACACGAGTTAGTACATAGAATCATACTGTAATTTGGAACTATTTAATAGAGTCAGAACAAAAAGGCATTTACAGGACCTGATTAGAAAACTAACAAGGAGTAACCAATTAAACATAAACTGGTAAAAAGAGATGTTTCAGTTTTTTGAAAAAATATATTTTTAAATTCAAGATCAAGTCTATTTCCATATATTTACTAATCATACTGATCAAAAATCTCATTGCTTCAACAGAGTTCTAACTTTAATTTTATTTCAGTTTACCTTTGTTATTAATATTCAGTTTTTCAAAAACATAAATAATATTTTAAGGATTAGAATCAATTATATCTTACACATTTTCCTTGCAAGATTTATTCCTCTCAAAATTTTTGTGACTTGCTCACACCTTCTGCAACTTACTTAAACCTTTAGGTATTTTCTTACAAGTGTTAAGGGGCAGCTTTTTTTGGGGAAATGGAAATGAAGAAGATGCCCTCAGTTCTTGTCTCTTCTAGAAGAAGAATTCCCATGTGGACAGGACAGTGAACAAAGCAAGATTTATTTAAGTCAGAAACCTCCTGCTGCATTGTCAGGTGGGGGCTCCAAGAGAGGAAGTGGTATCTTTTAAGAACAATTCAGGTGAGAAGAGTAACAGCTAACAATCAGTTAGAGGATATGGACAAAACTCAACAGAAGGCTGGAATTTCAATCTTGTACAACCAGCTCAAGAAAAGCAAAAAAGTCATCAGAAGGGTGGGATAGGTAACTTTGCCTTTCTTTTCTCCTGATAAAACTAGAAATTCAGAGTCCTGGGATTGGCACTTTCTTCTTGCTAAGTGCAGCATCTGGGGAGAAACATGTATCTTGTCCACTCTTAAAGGGACATTACTTATTCTCATTTCAACAGGGATCTTGCCATCTGAAGAGTGAATCAGCAGATGGAAGCTCTCTTTCCCTTTATTTACCTTTCAAATAAATAAGTTATTTTTAATATAGAAATTTGATTAGAAATATTGATTGTTTGTGCAAGTAGAGTGAAACATCATAGTGATTCAAAGTTTGGTCCTTTATTGGCTGGATATAAATAATTGATATCAGATCCACCACAGGTAATTTGACTTAGAAATAATATGACTGCCTGCTAAATGACCACAGGCTCAATACTACTTGGTCCTAGATTAGATTATCTAGAAGATTTCTAACCAATATTTTCCAACACCAATTTACATAGCTTTAAATAATGTGAGCAGGGAAAGCAAAGCATAGCCAAAAAGTAGTTGGTTCAATTAAGTCTCAACACATGAAACAAAGAATTTCTGGACCTTTCTGTAACACACGCTATGCTCAATTGTGAGAAAAGTTCAAAGAAGAAAAAGACCATTTCAATCTGGAAAAGATACAATCTTGTGTCCTTACCTAGTATTTATACTGTGCTTGTCACAAGATCCCTTTAAAAGTATGTAGTACCATTAATGCAGTAATATTTGACTTTTTAGGAATAAACTATTGACAGAGTATGAGATTCCATCTTTCCAAAATGATCAAAGCACATCCAGCCTTTGGTGTGATTTTGTAAAAATGCATACATTTAAAAAAATATCACACAAATCAGGGCAGAAAGAATGCTCTCAGTTCAACACACAGGCAAGGGATAAAAATAGATGTAGGGCTTTGTCCTTTCTCCATCAGTGCCCATGAATGATGCATTTATTTTGGAAATGCTTGCCCTTCTGTACCTCATTTTTATAAGATATGCATGAATGTAAAGTATGAAAATAAAACATCTTACAAACTTTCATCAGGGGACTTTGTCATTTTGTGCAGCAAAGGAACAGATTTTTAGCAGTCAAGGACATCTATAACTAAATAAATGTGGTAGAACGTAAAGAAATTAACTAAGGTAATTCATAAAGATTGTGAGAATAAAAGTGTTGCAAAGGAAGAGGCAAAAATTCACTCTTGTATTTTCTGACTATGTAAAGACTTTTTCTCCTTAAAATAAAGTAGAAAAATAACTCCTCTACCCTCCAACTGCCTCTACATCCCGAAAGAATATATTGGTCATATCCCTCAGGTTCTAAATACAACTTAAAAATAAGGAGTTTCACAGTGAACAAGTCAGACAACTGACCTGGAAAATCTGCCCTGTTCACAATCCACATGAATAATCAATTATTAGATACCTTTACTTTTTCCCCTGGGTTTAATGAAAAATTTATGTACACATATACTCAGAACAATAAATTGAAAGGAGTTTAAGGCATTTTTCCAAATTTTATCCTTTTTTGAAAAATTTAAGATTCCTTTTTTTAGTGTGAGCTAATTTATATGTAAATATATATCTTTATCATAAAACAATGTTGTATCATTTTATGTTGGTGATTTTTTGATCCAGAGATAATACAAATGTATTGTCTTTTATACCAGAAAGGATCTACTAAAGGAAATATTTTCATATTACTTTTTGTTTTTTCCTTACCTATTTTGAGTCTGCATGTTTTCTCTTAGAAGTCTTCCCTAATTAGGCTGAATTGTCAAATCTTTTTATGTTCTTTATGCCCACTTTTATCATATCACTTATGACATCATCATATAATATCATAACAACTTGGTTTTTTGAATACTCAGTTGTAAGCTCTTCCAGGGCAGAAACTGTGTTTTAGGCATCATTTACAGCACCTTGCACAAGGTTAACTTGTGACAATTTATCTCAAATTAATTTTTGTATATAATGTGGAATAGGGATTTAGTTTCTTATTTCCTATGTGAATAATGAGTTGTTTCTCCAACATCTGTCAGAAAAATAAAAGGAAAACCACGTTTTTCCCTCTGTTTACTTAGCAATTGGTAAGGAATTTGTGGCTTTATTTGTGGATTTTTCTTCTGTTTATTGAACACGCTTAGCCTCTCTTACACTGGTATCTCATTGTCTCAGTGATAATACCTATATTCAAATTCTGAAATCAGTTTGTGCAACTTCAACTCTGCTCAATCTTTTAACACGATTTTAAATATTCTAAAGTTTGCATTTTATCTGAATTTTAGAATACTCTTACTAAATTCTGCTGGAAATATACTGGCATTTTGTTAGGGTCATGCTGAACTTGTGGGGAAATTTAGCAAGAATGAACATCTTAACAATATTGAGTCTCCCAAACCATAATCATGATAAATATCTCTCTTTGTGAAGATCTTCATTAATTTCTTTTGTAAAGATTTTCTGGGCCGGCGCCGTGGCTCAATAGGCTAATCCTCCACCTTGCGGCGCCGGCACACCGGGTTCTAGTCCCGGTCGGGGCGCCGGATTCTGTCCCGGTTGCCCCTCTTCCAGGCCAGCTCTCTGCTATGGCCAGGGAGTGCAGTGGAGGATGGCCCAGGTGCTTGGGCCCTGCACCCCATGGGAGACCAGGAAAAGCACCTGGATCCTGGCTCCTGCCATCGGATCAGCGCGGTGCGCCGGCTGCAGCGGCGGCCATTGGAGGGTGAACCAACGGCAAAGGAAGACCTTTCTCTCTCTGTCTCTCTCCCTCACTGTCCACTCTGCCTATCAAAAATAAATTAAAAAAAAAAAAAAAAAGATTTTCTGATTTTTAATATAAAAAACTGACAAATTTTGCATGACTTATTTGTGATATCTACTATTTTGATGTTACCTTTAATAACATTGATTATTACTGCTAGTAGATATAATTGATTTGTATAAATTTATTTTGAACCCTGTGACCTTTAACAAGTCACTTATTAATCTTAGTTATTTTCTCTAAATCCCTACATACATAGTCATGATATTTTTAAATAATGACAATTTTACTATCTATGTCCTCTAAAATATTTTTACTTTAGCTAAGGCATTGAGTACAATGCTGAATGGAAGTCATGAGAATGCATAGATTGGCCTTGTTTCCTATCTTAAGGGAAAAGGCTTAATATTTCATTATAAAGCGTTATGATGTTATTAGATTTCCAGTACTTCGCCTTATTAGGTTAGGGAAGTTTCCTTCTATTCTTAGTTTGTGGTTTAAAAATATTGCTAAAAATTATATTTATTTAAATCGGCTACAGTGTGATATTTCAATAGATATATACAATGTGTAGTGGTCAAATCAAGTCAATCAACATTTTCGCTTCATTGATATTACTTTATGGTTGGAGGTCTGGAGCGCCTTTCTTCTTTTGTCCATAAAATATAAACTAGGTTGCTGAGAACTGCAGTCATCTGACTATGCTGTGTAGTACTGAGAACTTAGTCCTTTGATCTAACTCTGATTCGGTTTGGATTATCCACTTTTTATCTGTACCACCAACACTTCTCAGCTCGTATTCATCACTATTCTGTGTTCAGATTATATATATATTTTTAACTTTCAAATATGGGGGAAACATGAGTTGTTTTTGTATTTCTGTGTTTTGGTTATTTTACTTAAAATAATGTCCTCCAGTTTGATGCATTTTGTTGCAATTAACAGGATTTATACTTTTTAATGGCTGAAAAATATTACATTGTGTAGATATACACCCCATATTCAATCCATTTATTTGATATTGGAAACTGTGCTTGTTTCCAGATCATGGCTATTTTGAACAGTGCTGCAGTAAACATAGAGTATCAGATACCTCTTTGATAGAATGTTTTCATATCTTTTTTTATGTATACCCAGTAGTAAACACTCCACCAAAAACCTTCTACAACTGATAAACTAATTCAGTAAAGTCACAGAATACAAAATCAACAAAACATAAAAAAGTAGCATTTTCATACATTAATTATCTATCTGAAAGAGAAATCAAGAAAGCAATGCCATTTATGACAGCTATAGATTTTTTTTTAATATTTAGAAATAAATTTAACCAAAAAAGTGAAAGACCTAAACAATGACAATTATAATACTCATAAAGAAATCATTGAAGACAACTCCCTTCCCCAAATGGAAGGCACTCCTTGTTCATAGGAAAATTAATATTGTTGAAATGTCCATACTACTTAAATAAATCTATAGTTTCAAAATACTGAAAACATTCTTTATGGAATTTAGAAAAAAATTCTAAATGGATGGAAATCACAAAAGACAGAGAATATAAAGTGGTCCTGAGGGGGAGAAAAATAAGAGACATCACAACACCTGATTTCAAAGCACCTACAAAATTGTATTAAGCAAAACAGCATGTTATTGGCATTAAAACAAACACATAGATCAATAGAACAGAATATGGAACCAATAAATTAATTCACGTACATATTTCCAACTCATTTTTTTTCAATTTTTTTTTAACTTTTATTTAATGAATATAAATTTCCAAAGTACAGCTTATGGATTACAATGGTTTCCCCCCATAACGTCCCTCCCACCCGCAACCCTCCCCTTTCCCACTCCCTCTCCCCTTCCATTCACATGAGGATACATTTTCGATTCTCTTTATATACAGAAGATCAGGTTAGCATACATTAAGTAAAGATTTCAACAGTTTGCTCCCACACAGAAACATAAAGTGAAAAATAATAGATGATTTTTTAAATGATGATTAAATCAGATCAGACCTATTGTCATGTTTAATCCCAGTGAGAGTCAAGTTGGGAATTGATAATTTCTTTTTTTTTTTTTTTACAGAAGATCAGTTTAGTATACATTAAGTAAAGATTTCAAAGGTCTCAAGAACATACATTGGAAAAGGATAGTCTTTTCTTTTCTTTTCTTTTCTTTTTTTTTTTTTTTTTTTTTTTTTTTTTGACAGGCAGAGTGGACAGTGAGAGAGAGAGAGACAGAGAGAAAGGTCTTCCTTTGCCGATGGTTCACCCTCCAATGGCCATGGTGCTGGCCGGATAGTCATTTCAATAACTGTGCAGGTAAAACCAAATATATAGAAAAATGAAGTTATATCTTTCTCTCTTACCGTACACAAAAATGAACTCAAAGTGAATTAAAGAACTGAAAGTAAGACCTAAAACTACTAAATATCTAGAATTTTTTTAAAATCCTTAATGAATGTTAAATTTTGCCAAGTTGTTTTTCTGCTTTTCATGAGAGACATGCAGATTTATATTTTATTGTGTTACATCGATTTTTATTTATTTATGTTTAATTATATATATTTATGGGATACAATATGATATTTTATATATTTACAAAATAGAACATTAAATCAGTCTAATTAGTAAGTTCATGTACTCACATACTTAGTATTTTTTGACAAATACTTAAAATCTAAAGATCTTATAACTTTGAAATATACAATGTGTGATTATTAATGATACTTTTCTTTAAAACAGATCACTAAAACTTATTCCCCCATGTCACTAAATCTTTTTAAACTTTGATTATCAACTCCTTTCTTCCCCATTATCACTTTCTTGAAACCTCTGGTACTTATAATTCTGCTCTCTACTTTCATAAATTCCACTTTGTAAGGCTCCATTGATAAATGAGGTCATGTGATATTTGTCTTTATTTTTCTGGATATTTCACTTCACATAATGTCCTCCAGGCTTATCTATGTTGTCACAAATGACTGGATTTCTTCTTTTTTAAAAGATTGAATAATATCCCACTATTTATGTATCACATGCTCTTTATCCATTCATCTGATGATAGACTTCCATGTCTTCCTACACTCTAGTTATTGGGAATAATGTTGCAGTGAGCATCAAAGGGCACAAATCTCTTCAGCATTCTGATTTGAACTCTTTTGAGTATACCCAGAAATGGGATTGCTGGATAATATGCTACTTCAATTTTTAGTTTTTAAGGATCTATCATATTGTTTCCCATAATGGCCATTTTGATTCACATTCAATCAAAAGTATTCATTCAAGTGTTCTCTTCTCCCAAAATCATCACCAACTCTTATTGTTTCATTTTTGTTATAGTCATTCTAACTGGTGTGAGGCACTATCTCATTATGGTTTTAATTTTTATTTCCTCAGTGATTAGTGATGGTGCGTATTTTTTCATACACCTGTTGGTCATTTTCATGACTTTTTTATATATGTCTATCTAGATCCTTTGCCTATATTTAATGAGTTATTTTCTTCCTATTGAAATACTGAGTTCCTTATTTGGCTATTAGTCCCTTATCAGATGTACAGTTGGCAAATATTTTGTCCCAATCAGTGAGTTGTTCTTTCCATCATTATTATTATTATTTTTTTTTTGCTGTATGGAATTTTCTTTTAGTTTGATATAATCTCAAGTTGTTTGTGTTTGCTTTTGTTGCTGGACTTTTTGGATAACATACAAGAGATCTTCCCTCATGGCAATTCTAGAGCATTTGTCCTATGTTCACTTCTAGCAGTTCTACAGTTTCAGTTTTGTACATGATTGGGCTAAGTCTGATTTCATTCTTGTGCATGTGGATATTCAATCTTTTGAGCACTGTTTATTGAAGAGATTGGACATTGTACAATCTTGGTACCTTTGCTGAAAATCAATCACACAATTATATATACATGAGTTTATTTCTAGGGTCTCTAACCTGTTGCATTGGTTGAAATGTCTTCATTCAGGTATAATGCTGTTTTGATTCCTCATCTTTGTAATGGATGTGAAGTCAAATAAAATTATACTGCTATTTTCTTTTTGTTCAGGATTGTTTGGCTATTCAGGGTCTTTCGTGGTTCCTTATGAATTTTAGAATTATTTTTCACATTTCATGAAAAATGACAGTAGTATTTTAATATGAATTGCTTTAAATCCATAGATTCCTTTGGGCCATAAAGCCTAATTAACAATGCTAATTATTCTATTCCATTAACAGGAGAGAACATTGCAGTTATTTGTGTTGACTACAATTTTTTTCAGCAAAATTGTTCTTGGTGCATGTCTTACACTCAATTGATTAAATTTATTCCTAAGCATTGTGTTTCTTGTAGTTATTATAAATGGTATTGTTTATTTAATTCCTTTTTTCTATTAGTATGTAAAAACTATTTTTATATTTTATTTTTATTCTTGAACTTTCCTGAACGTAGTTCTTAGTTTCAATGGTGTTTTGATTAATTCTTCGTTTCTGTATAGAAGCCAATGGAGACAATCTCACTTTTTCCATTTCTATTTGGGTGTTTGTTATTTCTTTTTCTAATGTGATTGCTCTGGCTAGGACTTAGAGTACTAAATTGAATAGAAGTGATATCAGTGGGTTTATTTGACAAGTTCTTGATCTTGAAGAGAAGCTTTCAACTTTTCACTATTGAGTATGTTTATAACTGCAGGTTTTTCATTTATGGATTTCCTCATTTTGAGGTTCATCCTCTCTTTGTATAATTTCTTGTAATTTTTATCATAAAAGCTATTGCGTTTGTCAAATGTTTTTTCTGTATCTATTAAAATGATCATATAGTTTTTCCCTCATTCTGTTAATATATCACATTAAATTATCATTTTACTAATTCTATTAATATAAAAAGAACTGATTTCATGTGTGCTGTTTTCCATCAAGGTTTGGACATGAGAGTCGAAGGATGGCCAGGGACTACTCTCAGAGCAATAGTCAAATTTTATTGATTTTTCAAGGGCTTTTATACTCCCACAGTCACAGCATGCTTCTTCACCCAGAAGGTTAGAACTAGGAAAACAAGATTAGTTCAAGGAACTATATTTCTTGTTAAGGGAGATAATATTTGTGCTTCATATAATCTGAAGGAACAATTTGCATTGAAAAGGTGGCCACAGGAAGGCAGTGGAGGATGGCCCAAATGCTTGGGCCCTGCACCCGCATGGGAGACCAGGAAGAAGCACCTGGCTCCTGGCTTCGGATTGGTGCAGCACCGGCCGTGGTAGCCATTTGGGGAGTGAACCAATGGAAGGAAGACCTTTCTCTCTGTCTCTCTCTCTATCACTGTCTAACTCTGCCTGTCAAAATAAAAAAAAAATGGCCAAAATATTTGCCTTCAAGAACAGATATAGCCTGCAGCTGCATAAGAAAGGAAGTTTTGGTATCCAGCAAAGGAATATTCTCACATTAGTTCATGATACACGGTGACTTTTGCCCTTGTTTCCTGAAGTGTCATTTAGACTTCTCACACACATCTCAGATTTGACCCAGCCCGGGCTCCACATTCATGCATTTCATAGGTACAAGTCTACGATAATCATATGTTCTTTCCTCCCTCTCTCCTTCCTCTTCCTTTCTTTTTCGAACTTTTTAAAAATTTTTGCAAAAACATCATTTCCCTCCATTCTATAATCACAAGATTAATGTACCACTAGCAATAATATTCAAAAACAACCGGATCATGGGATGCCCATTTCATTCCTACACTTTTTTCTACTCTATGTTAACTACCACAAACCAGAGAAAACAGGACATTTGTCCTTTTAGAAAGGGATATTTAACTAAGCATGATGGTTTCCAGCTTCTTGCATTCTGGGGATAAATTTCATTTGATAATGGTAAATCATTATTTTAATATGCTGTTGAATTGGATTTGCTAGTATTTTGTTGAGGATTTTTGCATCTAGCTTCATCAAGGTTACTGACTTGAAATTTTCATTTCTTGTAGTGTTCTTGTCTGGACTTGTAAAAGTTTGGAAGAATTTTCTCATCTTGGAATTTTTGAAAAAGTTTCAGAAGAATTGTTACTAGTTTTTCTTTAAATGTTTGGGAGAATTCTGCCTTGAAACCATCTGCCCTGGATTTTGATGGGAGATTTGCTTTTTTAATATAGATAAAATCTACTTCCTGATTATTGGTCCATTTAAAATTTTTATTTCTTCTCTATTTAGTTTTTGCAGGTTGTATTTTCCAGAAATTTATCCATTTTTTGTTTTATGCAATTAGTGGGTGTATAGTTCTCAGTACAAATTGTATAATTCTTTGTATTTCTGTGTGTCAGCTATATCTACTCTTCCATTTCTGATTAATATTTATTTAAGTTCTCTATCTCATGTCTTAGATACGTAGCAATTTTGCTTGTGTTTCCAAAATATAAACCTAATTTTGTTGAGTCTTTCATTTTTTTCTACCTTTGATTTCATTTGCTTCTGCTCTGATCCTGTCTTCTTCTTTATACTGAATTTGAGCTGATTTGTTTTTTTCTTTCTCTAGTTCCATGAAACGTAGTTAATTTATTTAGCTAAAATATTTTTCTTCTTTTTTGGTATAGATATTTATTGTTATATACTTAAATCTTAGAACTGCTTTCCTCTATCCCATTACTCTATGATTCCACTTTCATTTCTGTCAAGATATTTTAAAATTTCTTTTTTAATTTTTTCACTGACTCACTGGTTTTTCAGTAACATATTGTTTGCTATCCATGTATTTCTGAATTTCTTAAAAGAGAATACATTGATATTATTTAAATCTTAAATTTTAAATGGTTATTTTGTAGTATGATATATAATTAATCCTGGGAAATATTCAGTTTTCTTTTAAAGAGAATGTATGTTTTTCTGCTATAGGATAAAATGTTTTATTTATAGCTAAAATGTGTTCTATCTCAAATATGTTTTCTGTTCATTATTTCCCTTCTGGTTTCCACATAGATGAGCTGGCCATTTTTGAAAATGAAATATTATAGTGCAGTGTATCTCATTCTCCTGATCTATTAGTACTTTATGTCAGCATATTTAGGAACTCTGATATTGGGAGCATATATATCTTAAATTTTTATATCATCCTTAGGAATGTATGTAGAACTAAACAGCTTCATAGTTACAAACAATACATTTTTTTAAAAATTACAACTTTATGAGCATGGTGATTCTTCCCATTGTGCTTACCCTCCCACCCACACTCTCATCCCCTTCCTCCATCCTCCCTTATGCCCACTCTTTTATTTTACGAAGATCTATTTCCAAGTAACTTTATACATATGATTAACTCTATGTGAAGTAAAGAGTTCAATAAATAATATTAAAAAAAAAACACTCTTACTCAACAGTCAAGACAAGGGCTATTCGAAGTCATTGCATCTGGAAGTATTAATTTCACTTCTACTGATTGCCTTTCAGGTGCTCTATTAGATATCATAGTCAGGGAGATCATATGAGATTTGTCTCTTCAGGACTAGCTTATTTCACTACTAAGTATGATGTTGTCCAGTTTCATCCATTTTGTTGCAAATGGCCAGTAGTATTCCACATGGTGTACATATCCAGTAATTTATCCAGTCTTCAGTTTATGGGCATTTGGGTTGATTCCATGTCTTAGCTATTGTGAATTGAATTGCAACATACATGGGAGTATAGATAACTCTTTAATACATTGATTTCATTTCCCTTCAGTAAATTCCCAGGAGTGGGATGGCTGGGCCACTTGATCTATATCCAAATTTCTGAGGTATCTCCATACTGTCTTCCACTGTGGTTTTCCCAGTTTACATTCCCACCAACAATGGATTAGGGTACCTTTTCCCCCCCACACCCTCGGCAGCATTTATTTTTGTTGATTTCTGTTTGAAAGCCATTCTAACTGGAGTGAAGTGAAACCTTATTGTGGCTTTGATTTGCATTTCCCTGATGTCTTGTGATCCTGATCATTTTTCATGTGTCTGTTGCCAATATGGATTTTCTCTTTTGAAAAATGTTTAAGTTCTTTGCCCATTTAATAAATAGGTAGTTTGTTTTACTGTTGATCAGGTTCTTAATCTCTTTATATATTCTGGTTATTTATCTTTTGTCAGTTGTATAGTTTGCAAAGACTTTCTGCCATTCTGTCAGTTGCCCCTTAACTTTGCTGTTTTTTTGTTTTTGTTTTTTTTTTGTTTTGTTTTGTTTTGTTTTGTTTTTGCAGTTCAGAAGCTTCTCAATTTGATGGAATCCCATTTGTCAATTTTGATTTGATTTGCTGTGCCTCTGGGGTCTTTTCCAACAACTCTTTGCCTATTCCAATGTCTTTCAGAGTTGCCTCAATGTCCTTCTAATAATTTGATAGTATAAGGTCATAGATTTAGGTCTTTAATCCATTTGAGTGGATATTTGTATAAGGTGTAAGGTTTGGGTCTTGCTACATACTTCTGCATGTGAAGTACAGTTTTCCCAGCCCTATTTTTTAAAGAGACTGTCCTTGTTCCAGGGATTGATTTTAGCTCCTTTGTCAAAGATAAGTTGGTTCTAGATGCTTGGATTGATTTCTAACATTTCTTTTCTGTTCCATTGGTCTATCCCTCTGTTTTTGAACCAGTACCAGTCTATTTTGATTTTGACTGCCTTGTGGTATGTCTTGAATCTGGTATAGTGATGCCTCTGGTTTTGGTCTTGTTGTATATGGTTGCTTTAGATATTCGAGGTCTCCTGTGTTTCCATATGGATTTCATCATTTTTTTCTATATCATACATGAATGTCCTTAGTATTTGTATTGGTATCACATTGATTCTGTAAATTGCTTTTGGTAGTATGGACATTTTGATAATAATTATTCTTGCAATCCAAGAACATGGAAGATTTTTCCTTTTTTTTTTTCTTTGACAGGCAGAGTTAGACAGTGAGAGAGAGAGAGAGACAGAGAGAAAGGTCTTCCTTTCCGTTGGTTCACCCCCAAATGCCTGTTAACGGCTGGCGCGCTGCACAGATCTGAAGCTAGGAGCCAGGTGCTTCCTCCTGGTCTCCCATGTAGGAGCAGAGCCCAAGAACTTGGGCCATCCTCCACTGCCTTCCTGGGCCACAGCAGAGAGCTGCACTGGAAGAGAAGCGACCGGGACATAATCCGGTGCCCCAACTGGGACTAGAACCTGGGGTGCTGGCACCGCAGGTGGAGAATTTTTCCATTTTTTAAATCTTCTATTTCTTTCTTATGTTTTATAATTCTCATCATAGAGATCTTTGACAACCTTGATTAAATTTTCTCCAAGATATTTGGTTTTTTGATAGCTATTGTGAATGGGATTGATAGTAGAAATTCTTTCTCAGCTGTGACATTGTCTGTTTACAAAGGCCATTGATTTTGGTGTATTGCTGGCTACTTTACCAAACTCTTCTTTGAGTTCCAATAGTCTCTTAGTGGAGACTTTTTGATCCCCTATAGATAGAATCATGTCATCTGCAAATAGGGATAGTCTATCTTCTTCCCAATTTGATCACTTTGATTTACTTAACCCAATATCTCCAGCTAAAACTTTCATGAATGCATTGAATAGCAGTGGTGAGAGTGGGCATCCTTGTCTGGTTCCAGATCTCAGTGGGAATGAGATCTCTTAATAGTTTTGTGTTAAAATATGTTTTGCTTGATATTAGGATTGCTACACTGGCTCTTTTTTGGTTTCTGTTTTCATGAGTTATCTATTTCTATCCTTTCACTTTCAGTATCCAGGTATCTTTGTTGGTGAGATGTTTCTTATAGGCAGTAAATAGATTTTTTAATCCATTCAATTTGTCATTGTATTTTAACTGGAGAGTTGAGGCCATTTACATGCAAGGTGACTATTGATAAGTAATGACTTTACTCTGACATTTTTCCATAAATATTCCTATTATTTTACTTTAGATTTCCTTTGTACATTTATGTGGAAATTTTTTGCCTTCACCTTCTTTAATAGTGGTGACCATGATTCTGTGTTTCTGTGTGGAGCACTTCCTCAAGCCTTTTTTGTAAGCTTTGAGATAGCTTTATTACCATTGTTATATATGCGATGAGTTCTTTCTGCCTTTTGCTGCTTTCAAGATTCTCTATGCCTTTGCTTCATCATTTTTTTACTTTTTTTTTCTCTACCTTGACCATTTCAAATGATCTTTCTTCAGGTTCACTAGCTTTTTCTTGTGGATGATTAAGTCTGCTGTCAAAATATATATATAGAGTCAAATATATATGTATATATATATATATAAAATTGCAGTTACAATTCCATCAGCTTAAAGTTAAGAAAATAAGAACAAGATGTTGTATGTATGCCTCTTACTAACCTCAAAGAATAAACCTCACATATGCATAAAACATACAAAAAAGAACAAAAAAACTGCAAAAATAAAATAAATAATAAATAATAAAGATAGAAGAAACAAAACTACAAAAGAATCAGCCAAAATAGTTTAAAAAATGGAGAGAGGGCAATCTCAGGGAAGAATTAGGGAAAAAACAGCAGAGGGACACTGTGGACCTACGTGGAGGGTGTGGACATGCACAACTCAGGACCCCAGCAGCTGAGAACCTCAACACCAGCTCTGGAGTGAGATCAGATAAGTATGCAGCAGCCCATGCTGGCGATACAGCTGCCGGAAGAGCCTGGCAGAAATCTGGCTTGGAGCCCTGTTTGGAACAGTGTACCTGCGAAGCTAGAGGAGAAAAAAGGAGGGGGGACTCATATCTCTCCCCCGATCACCCTTCAGCGGCATCCTGTAAGAAGCCTATAGAGGGCAGGCACCATATTGGACATATGTCACAGCAACCAACAGAGCAAGATGCCTGAGTCTGGCAGAGAGAACTCAAAGGGCTGGCGCTCATGACTCTGGGAGGCTTGTGTGCCGGGACTGTGAAAACACTGTGGCTGTTTGGGAGGCTCAAGGTTTGGCTGGGACATCTTACTGATGTCTACAAACATTATACTATTAAGAAAAATGCAATAGATTAGATCATGGCATATAAATCTTTCTGTCTGTAATGATATTGTATTAATAATATTTTGTTATAAATTTTGCATCGTCACTAGGGATATTAATTTTCAATTTCTTTGTAATATTTTCTCCATGATTTGCTATTAGGGTTATCTGGTCTCATTATGTGTGTTGGAACATGTTCTTTCTTCCAGTTATTCTTGAAAGCTTCCATAAATGATTATTACTCCCTCTTTAAAAACTTGATGAATTCATCAGTGAAGCTACCTGGGTATCACATTCTCTGTGAGAAAAAAAAACATATTAATTTCTTTATTAATATTAAAGTATTTACCTTTTTTGAGATAATATTTTTGATTTATTATAGAATTACAATAAAAGGGTATTGACTCCACTAAATAGAGTTCAGCAAAAAAGGTAAAATGACCACAGTTCATCAGGAAAATAGTCCAAGGTTATACACAATAAAAATTAAGAAAAAAATTCAACTTGACTCAAAAAAAGTAAGTTTTAAAATAGTCACAAAATTATTACACTACGGTAATATATAATTCCTATCAGTTTTTTAAAAAATATTTGTTTGTTTATTTGAAAGATTTACAGAGAGAGGAAGAGAATAAGATCTTCCTTCTCATGGTTCAGCCCCCAGATGACTGCAACAGCCAGGACTGGGCCAGGCTGAAGCCAGAAGCCAGCATCTGGATCTCCCACTTGGATTGCAGGGACCCAATCACTTTGGCCATCTTCTGTTGCCTTTCCCAGGTCATTAGCAGGAAGCTGGATTCAAAGTAGAACAGCTGGGACTTGAATTGGTGCACATATGGGATGGCAGGGTCACAGGCAATGGGTTTACCTGATAAACCATAATGCCAGCCCTCTATCTGCTTCACAAATATTTAAAGCAAAGTTTGACAAAACACTATATCTGCAATTAAATTGATACACTGAATCATATTTTTACATTCCTTGATGCAAATAAGTGTTTTCAGAGTCAGTATTAGATGTATGATAAATTGATTTTATTTATCACAAGAAGATAAAATATATAATTTTAAAATCTCTTTGCAATTGAAAAGTTCTTTGGTTTTACCATGGTAATATTACCTGTACCAATCTGTATCTAGATTTATTGAGTAACTCAAGAATTATTGAAGCCCCTTTTAAGTTAACCTTGTGCAAGGTGCTGTAAATGATGCCTAAAACACAGTTTCTGCCCTGGAAGAGCTTACAACTGAGTATTCAAAAAACCAAGTTGTTATGATATTATATGATGATGTCATAAGTGATATGATAAAAGTGGGCATAAAGAACATAAAAAGATTTGACAATTCAGCCTAATTAGGGAAGACTTCTAAGAGAAAACATGCAGACTCAAAATAGGTAAGGAAAAAACAAAAAGTAATATGAAAATATTTCCTTTAGTAGATCCTTTCTGGTATAAAAGACAATACATTTGTATTATCTCTGGATCAAAAAATCACCAACATAAAATGATACAACATTGTTTTATGATAAAGATATATATTTACATATAAATTAGCTCACACTAAAAAAAGGAATCTTAAATTTTTCAAAAAAGGATAAAATTTGGAAAAATGCCTTAAACTCCTTTCAATTTATTGTTCTGAGTATATGTGTACATAAATCCAGAACCATACAAATTCTAAAAAAAAACTGGAACTCAAATTTCTTCATAGGCTTAGAACAAGAAATGATTTATTGTTAAAGATACCAAAATATATATAAATCTTAAAACAAGCAAAATAGATTATTTTGAATATGTCTACCCATGCAAAGATTAAAATTTTTAAATTAGTAGATACATCAGAGGCTCTGTAAAACTAACTATAATACATATATATTACAAAACATATATCTAGAATATACACAACTCTTAAATAATAAAATGATGATTAACTCAGTTTTTTTAAAATGGATAATTTATTCCAGTAGATAATTCCAAAAATAAGATATTCACATGGAAACACAGGTATATTAAGAGTAACTCGCTGGCGCCGTGGCTCAATAGGCTAATCCTCCACCTTGCAGCGCCGGCACACCGGGTTCTAGTCCCGGTCGGGGCACCAGATTCTGTCCCGGTTGCCCCTCTTCCAGGCCAGCTCTCTGCTGTAGCCAGGGAGTGCAGTGGAAGATGGCCCAAGTGCTTGGGCCCTGCACCCGCATGGGAGACCAGGAGAAGCACCTGGCTCCTGGCTTCGGATCAGTGCGATGCGCCAGCCGCAGTGTGCTGGCCGCGGTGGCCATTGGAGGGTGAACCAACGGCAAAGGAAGACCTTTCTCTCTGTCTCTCTCTCTCTCACTGTCCACTCTGCCTGTCAAAAAAAAAGAGTAACTCAACACATTTATGATCAGGAAAACACAGTTTAAAATGAAAAAAAATAAGATTTATTTCCATAGCTATTATAATGACAAGTAAATAAACAAAGCAGAATGTGGAATAATTGGAATTTTCATATATTGTTGTTAAGACCACAAAATGAATTTTGGAGAACTGTTTGCCTGTTTCTCAATAAAATTAAATATTTATCTACTCTACAACCCAGTAATTCATTTCTAAGTATTAACATAAAATAAATTAAAATATGTCAACAGGAATACTTATGTACCAATATTTTAGTAATTTTGTTCATAATAACTGAAATGGGAATATAATAACATTCTGTCAATCAACAAGAGGATTGACAAATAATGATAGTTCCATACAATGGAATGCTACCCAACAATGTTACACAATGATCTACCAATGCATATAATAATCTCAAAAGTTTTTTTCTTAAAATGAAAGGGCTGAAGGAGATGCAAGATGGCTGCATAGAGTGTAGCCATACTATCTTCCGCTGCTCTGGCATATGAAAAGAACAAAGGGAGAATTTTGTTTTCAGACACTTGGCTGACAGAAATTTATGGCAAAGAACTAAAAGAGAAAAAAAAAAAAAAAAACAGCGAAGACTCTATGTGACAAGTGGAGAGAGGACAGGGACACCACTGCAGAGAGCTGCGTGGCTCAGTCATCTGCTGCTGTGAGCCACCATCATACCATGACAGGTAGGAAGAACTCACTACATGCCCTGCCACTTGCAATTTTAGCTGAGAGGGAATTCCACAGTCACCCACTGAGCTTTACTTCAGCCTGCAAAGCTGACTGGGGTCTGAGCAATTGCCAAGCTTGGAGCAGGAAAGATGATCTGCTTCTTTCCCTTCCCCACTCCTGCAGAGCACCGTACTCAGCAGCAAAATTCAGGCAACACTCTTCTGTCCTGCTCCTACCAGTATCAGAATCAGCAGCAGGAGGAGATGCCATCTTCTTAAAGAAAAATGAGAGGAGATTTTAGCAGCCAATGTCACTGGTGATATTGCCTGAGGAAGAACCCTTTGGACTAAATGGACTTCCAGTTTGGCCTGCAGCCCTGGCAGCCAGGGTACCCACCTAAACTCATGAATGCAGAGCACATTGCCTGCTTCCCATACTCCCTAAAAGGGCTCCCAGTGAACAGTGGCACCAACTTAAAAGACAAATATAGGCTGTCATGGGCTTACATAAGAGTGACTAGGGGGTTTTATATGAGAGATAAACCCCAATCCCCACTGACTTTAAGTTTGTCTTGGAGGGTTGACAGTGGGCAGAGGGCCCACTTAAACCTGTGTGGTGTTCCACTCCCCCTCTATACCACAGGCCTCTGTACTCAAACTGCCAAGGCAGAACACGAACAGGAAGCTGGCTTTGGAAATGCCTCAGCTCTCTCCATGGGTGTAGGAGCCTCATAGGGCAGAGTAGATCCCCTGCTCCATGTGATTATGGGAATCCTGTGCATTAGAACTCTGGAAATTCTGTAACTGCACAATAGGACATGGAGTGTAGCTGGGTCTCTGGGCAACCATTGTGTCTGGCTTCAGAAGCTCAGAGTGCACTGAGGGCTTGGGGTGGGTCATCACCTAGGGTTCTGTGCTCACACTGAGTACCTCACAGATCCTTTGTGTGGTTCTTGCAAATGTGTGACTCAACTGTGTAGCCACTGGGAGCTTGCCCTGGGCATTGATCACCTTGGCAGAGTGGATTGACGCAGATACCACAGCAGCCAGCATGATTATACTCTCCCCATTGCTGAGAATAGAGGAGATTTACAATGCCCAAAATGGATATCACCCTAGTCATTTGCACCATAACCAAGCACTGATAGGAGCTCCCTGGCTCCAACCACAGAAGCGTAGTTTTAAGATAAAATACACCAGAGGAGAAAACCAACAAGTAGTTCCACAAATGCCTAAAAATAAATGTAGAAACATGAAAAATATAAACAAGGAAGACAACATGACTCCCTCAAAAGAACACAACACTTCAATATTAGAATGTAAAGCCACAGAGATTGATGTAATGCCTGAAAAGGAATTCTAAAGAATGATCATAGGATTACTCAGAAACAATGAGGAGCAAATTCTTGAGTATAAGAAATCTATACATGACATGGATGAAAAAGGTTCCTGTGAGGTAGAGATACTGCAAGAAAATCAAGCTGGAATATTAGAATTGAAGAACTCAATATTTGAAATAAAAAATATAGTTGAAAACCTTAACAGACTTGCTTAGGCAGGAGTAAAAATACACACGCTAGAATACAAATTTTGAAAATATTGCAGACCAAAAAAAAATAGATTAGAAAAATTAAAACCAGTGTTTGAGATTTATGGGATACTATCAAACAACTCAACCTAAGGGTCTTAGAATTTCCTGCAATGTGGAAAGAGAGAATGGATTAGAAGGCCTCGTCAGTGAAATAATAACAGAAAACTTCCCTAATTTGGACAAAAAAGTGGGGGAGCACCCACATACAGGAAGCACATAGAATTCTTAATAGACAAGATCAGAAAAGATATTCACCATGACAATTGTAGTCAAATTCTCATCAGTAAACTGAAAAGAAAAGGTTCTAAAATGTGAATGACAGAATTGTCAGATACTAGATACCTTCAGAGTATTTCCAATTAGACTGAGTTGATTTCTCATCAGAAACACTACAAGCTAGGAGAGAATGGAGAGACACAGCTCAAGTCTTAAAAGAAAAAAAAATGCTGTCAACCCAAAATACTTTACTCTGTAAAGCTATCATTTATGAATGAAGATAAAATAAAGACCTTCCATAACAAACAGAAATTGAAATTGTCACCACTCATCCAAACTTACAAATGATGCTTAAGGATGTGCTACACACAGAAACACAGAAAGGTAGCTTTCATTACGAAAGAATGTGAAAGCAGGAAATCTCTCAAAAAATTATAACAAATATCCAAAGCAAACAGTAGGAATATTTATGAACAATAGTAGGGCAACGTTGTTACTTATCAATAATAATATTGGATAAAAATGCCATAAATTTTCCAATTAAGAGATACAGACTGGTGGAATGGATTAAAAACCAAGGTCTACCTAATTGGTTCATGCAAGAAATACACCTCACCAACAAACATACACACAAACTGAAAGAAAAAGGATGGAAAAAAAATCCCATGCTAAATGAAAGTGAAACAGAGCAAGAGTACTCATCTTGATATCAGAAAAAATAGACTTTAACACAAAAACTGGTAAAAGAGGCAAGGAAGGGTGCTATGTAATGATTAAGGGAATAATGCAACAGGAAGATATGACTACAGTACATGTAAATAGACCCCAAACCAGGGCACCTATTTAAAGCAAATTTAATTTGTCTAAAGGGAGACATGGAGCCCAACATAATACTAGTGAGGATCTTCAACACCCCATTTTCACAATAGACAGATCAACTATATAGAAAATCAAGAAAGAAACAACAGAGCTAATCTACCCTATGAATCAAATGGACATAATTGATATCTACAGAACATTTCATCCCACAGATAAAGAATGTATATTCTTTTCATCAGTGCATGGAACTTTCTCTGGGTTAGACCATAGGCTAGTCCATAAAGCAAACTCAACACATTAAAAAATTGAAATTGTACTATGTATCCTTTCTAACTACAATGGAATGGTATTGAAAATTAACTCTGTACTGCAAAAGAAACAGTCAGGAGAGCGTAGAGGCAACTGACAGAATGGAAAAAAATATTTGCAAACTATGCAACAGATAAAGGGTTGATAACCAGAATCTACAAAGAAATCCAGAAACTCCACAACATCAAAACAAACAACCCACTTAAGAGATGGGCCAAAGGCCTCAACAGACATTTTTTCAAAAGAGGAAATCCAAAGGGCCAACAGACACATGAAAAAATGTTCAGGATCACTAGCAATCAGGGAAACGCAAATCAAAACCACAATGAGGTTAAACCTCACCCTGGTTAGAATGGCTCACATTCAGAAATCTACCAACAATAGATGCTGGAGAGGATGTGGGGAAAAGGGACACTAACCCACTGTTGGTGGGAATGCAAACTGGTTAAGCCACTATGGAAGTCAGTCTGGAGATTCCTCAGAAACTTGAATATAACCCTACCATACAACCCAGCCATAGCACTCCTTGGAATTTATCCAAAGGAAATTAAATTGGCAAACAAAAAAGCTGTCTGCACATTAATGTTTACTGCAGCTCAATTCACAATAGCTAAGACCTGGAACCAACCCAAATGCCCATCAACAGTAGACTGGATAAAGAAATTATGGGACATGTACTCTATAGAATACTATACAGCAGTCAAAAACAATGAACCCCGGTCATTTTCAACAAGATGGAGGAATCCGGAAAACATTATGCTGAGTGAATCAAGCCAGTCCCAAAGGGACAAATATCGTATGTTCTCCCTGATTAGCGACAACTGACAGAGCACCAAAGAGGAAATCTGTTGAAGTGAAATAAACACTATGAAAAACAGTGACTTAATTAGCTCTTGTCCTGACTATTGATGTACAGTATAATACTTTATCCATTTTAGTATTTTTTTCTTTGTTTTGTTCTAGTACTATTGGTTGAACTCTGTAATTAACACACAATTATTCTTAGCTGTTTAATTTTTAACTGAAAAGTGATCCCTGTTAAATATAACAGTGGGAATAAGAGAGGGAGGAGATGTACAATTTGGGACATGCTCAATCGGACTTGCCCCAAATGGTGGAGTTAGAATCGTGCCAGGGGATTCCAGTACAATCCCATCAAGGTGGCATGTACCAATGCCATCTCACTAGTCCAAGTGATCAATTGCAGTTCACAATTGAGCATACTGATAGGTCTAAGAGTCCACGGGATCACACAAACAAGACTAGTGTCTGCTATGACTAACTGATAGAATCAAAAAGGGAGAGAACGATCCATTATGGGAAGCAGGATACACAGCAGACTCATAGAAGGGCAGATGTCCTAAATAGCACTCTGGCCTCAGAATCAGCCCCTAAGGCATTCGGATCTGGCTGAAGAGCCCATGAGAGTATTTTAGGCATGGAAAGCCAAGACACTCTGGGAAAAAAAAAAAAAAAAAAAAAAGAAGACCTAAATGAAAGATCTCTGCGAGTGAGATCCCAGTGGAAAGAACGGGGCCATCAAAGAAAGAAGTACCTTTCTATGAAGGGAGGAGAGAACTTCCACTTTGACTATGGCCTTGTTTGAATAAGATCAAAATCGGAGAACTCAAAAGGCTTCCATAGCCTTGGCAACTCATGACTAGAGCCTAGGGAGATTACTGATGCCATAAACAAGAGTGTCAATTTGCTAAGTCAACAACAGGAGTCACTGTGTACTTACTTCTCATGTGGGATCTGTCCTTAGAGTGTTGTCCAATGTGAAGTAATGCTATAACTAGTACTGAAACAGTATTTTACACTTTGTGTTGTTGTGTGGGTGCAAACTGATGAAATTTTTACTTAATGTATACTAAATCGATCTTCTGTATATAAAGATAATTGAAAATGAATCTAGATGTGAATGGAATGGGAGAGGGAGCGGGAGATGGGAGGGGTGCGAGTGGGGGGAAAATATGAGGGAGAAACCATTGTAATCCATAAACTGTACTTTGGAAATTTATATTTACTAAATATAAAAAAGAAAATTAATAACTTAAGAAACTCCAGAAAATATGCAATCACATGGAGACTGAAGAACATTATCCTGAATGAACAGTGGGTCACAAAAGAAATCAAAAAAAGAAATAAAAATTTTCCTGTAAACAAATTAAGATGACAATAAAACATATCAAAACTCAAGGGATACACCAAAAGCAGTGTTAAGAGGGCAGTTTATGGCAATCAGTGCCTATATCAAGAAATTAGAAAGTCATCCAATAAATGCTTAATAACGCATCTCAAGGACATAGAAAAACAACAAAAACCAAACCCAAAATTAGTAGATATAAATAAATAATATTAGAGAAGAAATAAACAAAACTAAAACCAAAAAAAATATGAAAGATCAGTAAAACAATGAGTCTTTTTTTCAAAGCAAACAAAATTGATATACCATTGGCTCAACTAACATAAAATTAAGAAGACCCACATTAATATAATCAGAGATTAAAAAGGATTTGTTACAATGGATATCACAGAAATAAAAGAATCATCAGGAATTATATATGCAAAACATCGGAAAATCTGGAATAAATGGATAAATTTCTGGATACAAGTTAATGTCATAGTAACTTATTTGTATGTCAAGTAATAGTCTGGCCCCACACATATATTATTTTAAAAAATCAATAATACTAGCAATTTACCAATTTCTAATGATTTGTAGGAAACTGTACTAGATGGCAAAATATACAATCTCTAATTTTATGAACCACCAATGAAGAAATAGAAGTTAGGAAGGTTAAATGGCAGAAGATTACATTCTTGTATGATGAAGCTAGAATATAAATTCAGGTCTGTATGACTCCAAAGTCTGTCTTTTGAATTTTAATGATGTTACTGGAAATTGTTTTCATGGACCTATGGCTGCATATAAGTGTGATTTATATGGCTGAATATGATAATTACAGGAACCATACTAGCTCAGTCAGTAATGGCTATTTTTCTTGTGATACTTAATGACTTTGCTACAATTTCCATGGGAATTTCCCAATAAAAAAGTTTGCATTTTGGCCGGTTTTAATTATTCCTTTTTGTAGATCAGCCTAATAATGGAAATAATACACATAAGCTGCCAAAAATCAGTAGAGTTCATATAACTCTTAAGAACTCAAAGTAGTAATTTACTTTTTAAAAGATTTTGTTTATTTATTTGAAAGGCAGAGTTACAGAGAGGCATAGGCAGAGAGAGAGAGAGAGAGAGAGAGAGAAATATCCCAGCTGCTGAATCACTCCCCAAATGGCCAAAATGGACAGAGCTGGGACAATCCAATGCCAGAAGCCAGGAGCTTCTTCCAGGTCTCCCACTAAGGTGCAGGAGCACAAGTACTTGGGCCATCTTCTACTCTCTTCCCAGGCCATCGCAGAAAACTTGATCAGAAGTAGAGCAGCTGGGACTCAATCTGGTGCCCTTAGGGGATGCCAGCACTGCAAGTGGTGGTTATACCAGCTATGCCACAGCAATGGCCTCAGGAATAATTTCTAAAGTCAAGAAAGTAACTGAAAATATAGTCACTTAATGTAAATTTCTAGGATAACAATGTGAATTAGAAGCCCTGAAATATTTTCAAAACCGTAAATGAGAATGAAATACATCTCATGTTCCTCACCCAGTCCAGGAACACCTTGCTTCCTGGGATTTGGAACTGCACTCTGGATGCCTTGCCTAATACTGGAAATCACTCCTGCTTGCTGTGTTCTCTGGCCAAGTGTTTCTGTGCTCTGCCCAGGCCCACCATAGGTCTCAGGGCTAACACTTTTGCCATGGATGCTGCCAGATTCTAAATGCTGCTCCTAAGGTGTTGCTTGCATCTGAAAATTCTGCACCCAATTCCAGCCCAGGAACAATTCACAGACAATGGCCCAAGACACTTGCTCTGCTGTTACAGAACAAAGTCACTCTCACAATACAGCAACACTCTCAGACAGCTTATGTTGAATCCATCATATACACATAGCATTAGTGCAACTCTTGGAGTTCTAGATTTGGACAGTGAGTAGGAGGCTTTCAGACTATCCAGCTACTGGAGCCAGCACTGATATCACAACTCTAGTGCTTGTCAGTCTTTGTTGTAGACGTACCCACAGAACCAGTAAATCTTGCTTCTAACACTTGAGAAGCTCTTTTTTTTTTTAACATTTTTCTTTTATTTATTTATTTATTTTTTATTTTTTTGACAGGCAGAGTGGGCAGTGAGAGAGAGAGAGACAGAGAGAAAGGTCTTCCTTTGCCGTTGGTTCACCCTCCAATGGCCACCGCGGCCTGTGTGCTGCAGCCGGCGCACCACACTGATCCGATGGCAGGAGCCAGGTACTTCTCCTGGTCTCCCATGGGGTGCAGGGCCCAAGCACCTGGGCCATCCTCCACTGCACTCCCGGGCCACAGCAGAGAGCTGGCCTGGAAGAGGGGCAACCGGGACAGAATCCGGCGCCCCGACCAGGACTAGAACCCGGTGTGCCGCGGCGCCGGCCCGAGAAGCTCTTAACCCCAGTTTCTCTCTTGGGAGACAGCGAAGGACCTCTGTAATGGATCTCAGTGATAACACAGAGCCACAGGAAGAGCCCAGACCCTGGTATGGCTACCATCAACTATAGGAAATAAAGGCAAAGGGAGACTGAATTACAAAAATAAAACTACAACTAATGATAAAGCAGCATATCAATATACAGAAGCATATCTCCAGCACAAAGCCTTCAGTCAACAGGAACCACCTTCCAAACGTGATAGAAACTACTGAACCCGCTGTTGCACAAAACCAATGTAGAAACACAGGAGATATGAACAAGCACAGCAATATGACAAGCCAGAAGGAACAATACTGCATTAACATCAGTCTATGAAGAATGGGAGAGTGATGAAATGCCTGAGAAGGAATTCAAGAGAATACAAAAGAGTACACATAAACAGTTCAATGAAATTAGTAAATCAGTACAGGATATGAATGAGAACTTCAGCAAAGAGATAGAGATATTGAAAAAGGAAGCAAAAAATGAGAAATGAATAATTCAATAAGTCAATTAAAAAAAATACAGTGAAAAGCCTTAACATAATAGACTAGATAATGCAGAAGAAAGAACATCTGATCCAGAAGACAGAGCTTTTCAAATGTCTCAGTTAGACCAGAAAAATGAAGAAAACATTAAAAAGAATGAAAACTGTCTGGGATTTCTGAGATATTATCAATTGATCCAATATACAAGTTGGGGAATTCCCAAAGGAATGGAAAAAAAGAATGGTTTAGAAAAACTATTCAATGAACTAACAGCAGAAAATTTCCCCAATTTGGAGAAATATACACATCCAAATAGAAGAAGCTCAGAGATGGGGCCGGCGCCATGGCTCACTTGGCTAATCCTCCACCTGCGGCACCGGCATCCTATATGGGCACCGGGTTCTGGTCTTGGCTGCTTCTCTTCCAGGCCAGCTCTCTGCTGTGGCCCAGGAGGGCAGTGGAGGATGGCCCAAGTGCTTGGGGCCTGCACCCGCATGGGAGACCAGGAAGAAGCACCTGGCTCCTGGCTTCGGATCGGTGCAGCACTGACCGTAGCAGCAATTTGGGGGTTAAACCAGCGCAAGGAAGACCTTTTTCTCTGTCTCTCTCTCTCTCACTGTCTATAACTCTACCTGTCAAAAAAAATTCTAAAAAGAAAAAAAAAGAAGCTCATAGAAGCATGATCCATAAAAGATCCTCAGCATAACACACTATAATCAAATATTCAAAAGTCAAGCACTAGAGTGTCCTATAATTTGCAAGAGAAAAGAATCAGGTCACTTTGAAAGGGACTCCCATAGATTGACAGCATATTTCTCAACAGGAGAGAATGGGGAGCTATAATCCAATTTCTGAAAGAAAAAAAAAAAAAACCTGCCAACCCAAAACAGTTTATCCAGTGACATTCTCATTCATAAACAGAAGTTATTCCATGACAATCAAAAATTCAAAGAATTGATCATCATCTGGCCAGCCTTACAAATTATACTTAAAGAAGTACTATATATAGAAACAGAGAAATCATAAAAGAATAGGAAGGTAGAAAAACTACCAGTAAAAGAACAAAAGATATTAAAAAAAAAAAACAACAATAGAAATCTGTATGGAACAATTCCAGGAACAATTAATTACTTATCAATAATAACCTTGGATGTAAGTAAACTAAATTCCACTATTTGAGAGTCATTGAAAAAATTGCCTACATGATTTTTCTCTAATTTTGATACTCTACAACAGTATTTAATCCTCACCTTACGAAAAAGAGAAAGCAGACCACAGAAACAATAGTAATATACAACGTTTAGCACTAGGTACATGGGAGGCGTTGAAATAGACATGGTTAAAGAAACACAATTATCACTGTGCATTAAACACATAAAAGAATTTTTATATACTTTTAGAATGTGCAGAAGGAGAAAAGCAATTTCCAGTAACATCCAAATACATCTCAGTCATCCATGACAGGACCTTATGTCTTTTTCTCACTTATGCTTTAATATAAATCTTTGTGCAAAGTGAGAGTGTAAAAAAGAAGTTTAGTGGAACAAAACCTAAGTGTTTCATTTTTGCATCTTATGTTGAGGCCAAAAGAAAGTAGTAAACCAGGAGGCATTGTGATATGTGAAATTCTGTCAGCATTGTGATGATTCAGTGGATTCACATACAACCTTGGAGAGGAGTTAAACATGTAATGTAAAGAAAAATATGTTGGGGCTGGCATTATGTCATAGTGGGCTAAGCCTCCACCTGTGGCACTGGCATTCCATATGGGCTGCTCCTCTTTTGATCGAGCTTTCTGCTATGGCCTGGGAAAGCAATAGAAGATGTCCAAATGCTTGGGCCCCCACACCAGGGTGGGGCCCTGGAGGAAGTTCCTGGCTCCTGGTATCAGATCAGCACAGCTCTGGCCACTTGGCGAGTGAACCAGCATATGGAAGGATTCTCTCTCCATTTCTCCCTCTCTCTGTAACTCTACCTCTCAAATAAATAGATAAATGAAATCTTTTAGAAATAATAAATAAATAATAATATGTCAATTGATATAATCTCACTTTGGCAAATGCATACCCTATAATCTAACCTATAAAAAATGATCTCTATAGATCCTAACTAAGGGATATGTAGGAAAGGAGAAAACACAATGAATTTGTAGATGTCCATTGACTCTAATTCTTTACTAATTTATTAGAATCACTTTGATTTCCATTGAAAGCATCTTTCAGGGGGTTTTGTGAGAGAAATGAGAAAGTGTGAACATGTATATATATTTTAAAATTAGAATGAAAATTAATATTATATGAGGTCCTTGTCCAAACTGAGGAAAATGTGAATTAACCAATTACATTGTACTGTGGGAATATATTTCACTAACAGATGTAAAAATGTCATATTTGCACTAAGGATGGTTT
Organism: Oryctolagus cuniculus; assembly: GCF_051225735.1. Taxonomy (NCBI): domain Eukaryota; kingdom Metazoa; phylum Chordata; class Mammalia; order Lagomorpha; family Leporidae; genus Oryctolagus; species Oryctolagus cuniculus. The sequence goes on from NC_142873.1 coordinate 93,582,572, forward strand.
TATAATGCTGAAGACCTTATTCCATAAGAAATAAGTATGCTGCTAAAAGAAAATAAAGTCACTCAGATGAATAATTTTCAATCAAATTATTCATTCTCAAACTTGAAACAATAGAGTCAAGCATTTTAAAAAGTTGATTATATGATCTGTAATGGACTTAATGCTTATAATCTTCTAAACTGTACATGTTGAAGCCCTAATCCCCAGTTTTGTGAGGAATCTTTGAAGACTTCAAGAGCTGTTCTTTTGTTGTAGAGGTGTAAACCACTGCCTTTGATGCTGGCCTCCCACATGAGTACAGCAAAAGATGGCCCAACTGCTTGGGTCCCAGCCCCAAATGTTGGGGAACTGTATGGAGATCTTGGCCTCCAGCTTCGGCCTTAACAGTCCCAGACACTGCAGCCACTTGAGGAGTGAAACAGCAGATGGAAGATCTCTCTCTCTCTCTCTCTCTGTCTCTATCTGTCTCTCTCTCTCCCTCTAACCTCTCTGTAACTGTCTTTCAAATAAATAAAATAAATCTTTTGAAATATTAAAAATAAGTCCTCATAGAAAATGGAAGAGTAGAAAAGCTCTTCCCCTGTCTTCTACATGCTCTTCCCAAAAAGAGTGTGTGGTATCAAGTCATATCCCTCTGGATTCTAGGTACAGCTACAACTTATCAATAAAGAGTTTCACAGAGAATAAATCAGACAACTGACTTGTAAAATCTGACCTGTTCATGTACCACATTGACCTTAACTCACCACCCTAGGCAAACAGTGTCATAACAAGGAAATTCAGAGTGATATTCCAAGATATTCAAATCTGCCCTTTATCTTAATTAGATATTAAACAACTGGGAACTATTCACTTAAAAAGTGGTACTTATTGAATACCAGGAAAAGCTAGGAACAGTAATGAATATTGGGATTAAGTAGTAAATGAATCATAGCATTTTCTGCCCCTTCTCTCATGTAGTCTACCTTCTTGAGGGTAAACTAGAAAGTAAGCAGATAAAATAGATGATAGATAGATAGAGAGATAAATAGGAGTATTATGTTTGAGGATGGGGGTCTCTATTTAAATGATTAAGGTCATATGATTGTAGCCCTTATCTGATAGGCTGGAGTCTTTACATGCTCAATCAGACTTGCCCCAAATGGTGGAGTTAGAATCGTGCCAGGGGATTCCAATACAATCCCATCAAGGTGGTATGTACCAATGCCATCTCACTAGTCCAAGTGATCAATTTCAGTTCACAATTGATCACACTGATAGGTCTAAGAGTCCAAGGGATCACACAAACAAGACTAGTGTCTGCTATTACTAACTGCTAGAATAAAAAGGAAGAGAACGATCCATCATGGGAAGCAGCATACACAGCAGACTCATAGAAGGGCAGATGTCCTAAATAACACTCTAGCCTCAGAATCAGCCCCTAAGGCATTCGGATCTGGCTGAAGAGCCCATGAGAGTATTTTAGGCATGGAAAGCCAAGGCACTCTGGAACAAAAAAAAGAAGACCTAAATGAAAGATCTCTGCGAGTGAGATCCCAGTGGAAAGAACAGGTCATCAAAGAAGGAGGTACCTTTCTATGAAGGGAGGAGAGAACTTCTACTTTGACTATGACCTTGTCTAAATAAGATAAGAGTCGGCGAACTCAAAAGGCTTCCATAGCCTTGGCAACTCATGACTAGAGCCTAGGGAAATTACTGATGCCATAAACAAGAGTGTCAATTTGCTAAGTCAACAACAGGAGTCACTGTGTACTTATTCCTCATGTGGGATCTCTGTCCTTAATGTGTTGTCCAATGTGAAGTAATGCTATAACTAGTACTGAAACAGTATTTCACACTTTATGTTCTGTGTGGGTGCAAACTGTTGAAATCTTTACTTAAAATATACTAAATTGATCCTCTGTATATAAAGAGAATTGAAAATGAATCTTGATGTGAATGGAATGGGAGAAGGAGCGGGAGATGGGAGGGGTGCGAGTGGGAGGGAAAATATGGGGGGGAGCCATTGTAATCCATAAACTGTGCTTTGGAAATTTATATTTACTAAATAAAAGTTAAAAAAAGAAGAGACATCAGAGGAATCTCTCTCTCTCTCTCTCTCTCTCTCTCTCTTTCTCTTTCTCTTTCTCTTTCCACAGTCTGAACTGTCTTACTTATTTTCTCATTCTGGTGCTAAGGAAAGGCCTCTAAAGATGCAGTGAGAAAGTAGGCATCCAGAAGCCAAGAAAGGGGCCCTCACCAAAAACCAAATCTTCTGGACTTTGACTGTAGACTTCCCAGCCTCAAGAACTGTGAGTAAATAAATTTCTGTAATTGTCAATTAAGCCACCAGTTTGTGGTATTTTGTTCCAGCAACCCATGCAAACAGATCCTCTCCATTTCAGGGTGCTACAGAATTAGATGTAGAAAACAGTGTGCTTTCCTAAGGAAAATTAAAAGAAATTGCTTGTTGATGTAGATATTTTAAAAGCATTTCTTTATTGTTTTTATTTAGTCAGGTTAATTATTAATGTAAGATTTCATAAAAAAGATGTTCAAACAATTGCAACTGAGCATGAAAATATATCTTCAAATTAGATATCTGTATATGTAGTCTTATCTTTAACTAAATGGATTATTTCACTAAGTCAACATACTTTCTATTGTAAATATTTTCTCTTCATTGTGAACGACTATTCGGTGCAAATGAAAGCTAAGGGACTGTCATGAACAGCTAAAAACATCTATGTCTGAGCAAGATTTCAGGTAGTAACCATTTTCTTTTGTACTAGAAGCCAGTACTTTAACCTGGATCTTCCCACCTGATTTACATGTTCCAAGCAAATCACTGACATCAGGATAAGAGAATGAAGTAGGTATGCATTCATTGTAAAGCTCAGAGCGAGGAGCCAAGTGTCTATTTCCTAATTCCTAGGTTCCTTGAGGTGTAAAGTATAAAGGTGCCAATAGATTGAATTTGAGACTGAGAGCTATATGTTCAGCTCATGTCCAGGTCCTTATTGGTCTGCAATGCACAAGGTCCTTCCTTGATTGGTCAGCAAGTTTGCATTCTTTAGATCAATTTTGATGATGGAAAAGTGGAAATCAGGTGGTAGACAATCTTTTCTCATAGCCTGAGATTCTTGGGGAGAAAACCCCAGAATAAGACTGGGCATCAAAATAATATCTATAAAGGAAAGAAATATCTTCATAATTTCTGTAATCAGAGACCCTGTAGGGTTAGCTTCAAAACTCCCTCAATCCAGTGATTTAATTTTTGTAAGAGATTGATTTGCAATCATAAAGGTAGGACAATAAAACTTTTCACTAAATGAGGGATACTGGGAATCTATGTAGGACCTGATGGCATCTGCCTTCTGCATCAAAGATACTGTGGAAGCGCTCATTTTCAATAAGTGTTTATTCCTTATATACAAATCCGCAATTGTCCCCTTAATTATGAAGTAATTTCCCATAAAAATTTCAAAGAACTATGTGAAATATACCTCACTTAAATGAAAATAACTAATTTTTAGTGTAAAGTATCTTTAGAAAATCCTCAATAGAGTTCTGTTATTTTAATTAACTATATTGATTTGAATTAAGTTGGATATCTTGTTTCTTCAAACAAAACTGTAGAGTGAGGACAAGACATTTTATCAAGTATCACAGTAATTATATAGTACTTTTCATCTGATAAATGCCCACATTAATCAAATGTTTAGCTTTTATTCCTAAACTCAGAAGGTACTCACTTTAAGTACAAAAGTGAGGTAATGCAAGGAGAGATCAAGTGCATGTCATCTAGTTTGCCTTAATTTCCTTCTGTTTATGCTCATTTTTATCAATATGAGTTTGTAACTGTTTCTTACACAAGAGGAGTCTCTAGAAGCTTCTGTGATGCTACATGACAAATCATAAAGACCTACATATCTATCACACAATTATCAAATGTTCCCATGTCAAAAGTTGTCTAACTCCTTAATAAAATGAGGTAACTCATAAGATGTCATAAAAGTTCCAAGAAGAAATCAAAGTACCAGAAATTCTTATGGAATAAACATTGAGGCAAATTTACGAATAATGTCAAACTGTATTTTTTTTTCCATGAGAGTACTAACAGGATGGGGAGTAAGAAAAATCAGTTGAATCTCTGCCTGACACAATTTATTTACGTGCTTATTGACAAACATTATTTCTCACTGCTAACAGTTATCTACAACTGGAAAAGTCACAAAATAGCCCAAGGGCAATGTAAACCTAGAATCAGTAACCCAGACAGCCATGACAGTTTACAATACATTTTTCCATTGCAGATGTCTAGCTATTTTGTGGTGGTTATTTATTCCTAATTTTCTAACAATGTTCTTCTATTGATATTGTCAACCTAGTTGGAAAAAAATGACATTTACTTGCAGCTGGTTAGGATTGCAGTTCAGGAAAATGCATTTAAGAAGACTTTGTGTCAAGATTGTAATTAGCACAGGGACAGGGAGGCCAAGAGGGTGGTTGAGCCACTTAGGAGTAGTTTCTGATATATCCTGGCCAACAATTTATGTTTGTTTCCTCTTGCTCTGGATATAAACAAACCCCTTGTTTAGATTAGATTCATAGGAGACCAAGGCTGATCTAGATTGACTTATAGCTCATTATACATTTATTATATTATCATGTTTAATGACACACCTACCAATCGTCATAACCCAAAACATTGATCATAAAAGAAAAAAGGGACAGGAGCCAGACGTCGGTAAATTTCCAACCACTTCCGGGAAAACCAGGAATATTCCTCCCCTTTGTTAGAAGGTACCTTCCCTTTGGTTAAACAACCCAAATAATGTAACACATGTTTCAAAGACAAAGCTGCTGCTCTCTGAGTGATCCTGCACTCTGACTATGGAGTATGCGCTTTTGCTTTCTGAATAAAACGCTTACTGCATACTACTCATTATTCTGTGACTAGTTGCTGAACTCTTTCTTGAGGCAAAGTCCAGAACCAGAGTGCCAGGCAACATTTGCTGTCTGGAACCAGGATAATCAAGAGTCATATTGTCTTTTAAGGAAGGGATTGAGTATTGTTCCAACCTCTAGGTAATTTAGAGGTGCAAAGGGTGTTACAAAAGTTTAACAAGAAATAATGAATTGCAGTTTGACCACATTCAAATGGTTAGCTCTGGATATCCGATACCTGATTCACCAATGGTCGTCCAACTCCATTTAAGTGCTCAGAATCAACACTACTCCATGTTTATGTTCTTGACACCATGTGTATTTAGCTACAAAGGTTAACTAGACTGCCTATAGATGCAAGTAATTGTAGGAATAACTACAGCAGCATCTGAGACTAGCCAGTGTTTGAAAAACAACTATCATGATGGTAAATTCAACTCTCAACTTTTTGTTTGTTGTTTAAGCAGAAGTACCCTTGTTCGGATAGCACCCAAACCACCACAGACAACTCTGTAGTCCCGGAGGACAGATTAGTCAAGTGTATCATGTCTAGACTGTGTAGGGAAAGCTTGTTCCTCACTGGAAAGTTATGATTGTCTGGAGCATATCCTTCCAGGTTATCTAATTCATATTCTGTGTGAGATGCTTAATAAAATAAATCTTGTCAATTGACATGCAAATGATCTCTGTGAAGAGACAATCTCCCTACCCCATGGGAAAGCTGGTTTGGACTCCATTTGCACATCGATTTTAGCATTCCACAATTCCATTTATAGTTGTGCTTCTTTGACTTCACCTCTGAGTAGCTTGTAGTATCTTACCAGTTTCCTCATTAATAAATTAAATAAGATCTTTAATGTGCACTCATTTTTACACCTGTATGAAAATCATGATTTTATTTTCCTCTGCAAATTATTCTTCAACAGTAACAAACTGAGTGTTTGTATTTCTCAAATGCCAAGTTGCCATTCAAGGGAGTAAGCATCTTGAATCTTCTGGATTGCCAACATAAAACAATGTTTTAACAATAGTCAAAATATATGATATTCTGCCATATCCATATCTGGTAAGCCTAAGAAATCAGTACTCTCTCTAAAAACAAGAAAGTTTCATTGGACACTATCCAGGGAGGATGATGTAAGACTTCTACTTCTAAATCAAACATCATAAGATATCTAGATATCTGTACAATTCACTAATCCTGCAGCTAAGGATAATTTACTATGTGCCCTGCCCCATTCAATGAAGAATTTTAGCTTATGAATAAGAAGAAATATATTTGCCTTGGATTTCTAAGGAAAGAAAAACATACATGAAAAAAGTTCATTATTCTAGAAAGAATGATTTATAAAATGAAAATTCAGGAAGGCAGTGGGCAAAAGGAGGCCTAGATTTGGGGAACGGCTCTGGAAATGGCCACCCTGGTAGGATGGGGAGGGTTGGGCGAGGAGGAGACACAGGGAACCTGCTAGCTGACACTGACGGGTCCAGGAGTCAGAAAATGATAAAAGAATGCAGCATGGCCAGGTGTCCCTTGAGGTCTGTCCCAGACCCCTGCACTTTGTGCCTCTGGCTAACCCCCTGCACTAATCTCTGCTTGGGGTGGGGGTAGCGGTTGGAAATGGGATTAGGAGCTTTCATCACGGGGTGCCTGTGCAGCCTGTCCTCATCCGCTACGCCAACGGTCTGGACACCACCAGCTGGGCGAGGAGGGCCCCTGGTGTACTGAGAGTCCTCTGGCTCACAGCCTCTCAGCCCTGCAGCATCGTGGATGTAGAGTTCCTCCCTGTGTATCACCCCAGCCCGGAGGAGAGCAGGGACCCCACCCTCTATGCTAACAATGTCCAGAGGTTCATGGCACAGGTTGTAGGGAGCTTGCCTGTGATTGTGGTGGGCCGGCTGAAGGTGGCCTTGGAGCGCAGCTCTGGGAACTGGGAAAAGTGCTTCAGAAGGCTGGGCTGTCCCCAAGCTGTGTGAACGCTGGGCCAGAGCCAGGCCGGAGTCGAATGATCAGCTAGGAAGAGTTTGCCAGACTGCTGTGGCTCTCTGATCCTCAGATGGTGGCTGGTGCCGTTAGCTACTTCCAGCAGGATGCCCAGGGTTTAGCGGACTTCCGCGATGTGGCACTCGCACTACCAGCTCTAGAGGGGGGCAGGAGCCTGGAGGAGCTGACCCGCCTGGCCTTTGAGCTCTTTGCTGAGGAGTAGGCAGAGGGGCCTGGCCGCCTGCTATACAAAGACGGAGTTAGCACCATCCTGCACCTACTGCTGGGTTCAACCCACCCTGCTGCCACGACTTTGCATGCTGAGCTGTGCCAGGCAGGACCCAGCCAAGGCCTCTCCCTCTGCCAGTTCCAGAACTTCTCTCTCCATGACCCATTCTATGGGAAGCTGTTCAACACCTACCTGCGCCCCCCACACACCCCTGGAGGCACCTCCCAGATGCAGCATGCCTCCTCCCCAGGCAGCCCCACTGCTCTGGCCAATGGCACTGTATAGGCGTCCAAGCAGAAGGGTGACTGAGCACCTCAGCCCCCCACCCTTCCCTCTGCGGCTTGCCAGGGGCCTACCTATGCCTCAACCTCAACTCTGCTCCTTTTTTATTTTTGTTATTGCTGTTTGTTTGAAGTTGATTTTAATTTTTTGTTTGTTTTTTCTTTTTGGTAAGAAACTATTTTATATATAAATATAAATCTATCTATCTATATCTATAAAAAAGAAGCTCAAAAATAAAATAAAATGAAAATTCAGAAGAATACTCATATAACAATACATTAATTACCTTTCAATTCCAGCTTATTTTTTATTGTTAAAAAGTCAGTAGCTGGCCGTGAGTCTGTTCCAAGCTCCAGCTAAGGAGGCATCCACCGGGACCCGGAGCAGGCTCGCGGCATCTCCTGCCCATTCTGCCCTCGTGCAGAGCCCCTTTCTCTGGGAACTCACCTCCCTGGGACTCAGGGAGAGCCCTGTTAGGGCTGCTACTGGCCCTAGTCTATGATAGGACTAAGAGTCAAAGGGATCACATAAACAAGACAAGTGTCTGAAAATACTAACAGATAGAATAAAAAAAAGGGAGAGAATGATCCAACATGGGAAGCAGGATACACAGCAGACTCATAGAATGGCAGATGCCCTAAACAGCACTCTGGCCTCAGAATCAGCCCTTAAGGCATTCAGATATGGCTGAAAAGCCCATGAGAGTATTTCAGGCGTGGAAAGCCAAGACACTCTGGCAAAAAAAAAAAAAAAAAAAAAAAAAAAAAAGAAAAGAAAAGAAAAAGAAAAACACCTAAATGAAAGATCTCTGCGAGTGAGATCCCAGTGGAAAGAACAGGTCATCAAAGAAGGAGGTACCTTTCTCTGAAGGGAGGAGAGAACTTCCACTTTGACCATGGCCTTGTCTAAATATGATCAGAGTCAGCGAACTCAAAAGGCTTCCATAGCCTTGGCAACTCATGACTAGAGCCTAGGGAAATTACTGAGGCCATAAACAAGAGTGTCAATTTGTTAAGTCAGCAACAGGAGTCACTGTGCACTTACTCCTCATGTAGGATCTCTGTCCTTAATGTGCTGTACATTGTGATTTAATGCTATAACTAGTAATCAAACAGTATTTTTCACTTTGTGTTTCTGTGTGGGTGCAAACTGTTGAAATCTTTACTTAATGTATGCTAAATTGATCTTCTGTATATAAAGAGAATTGAAAATGAATCTTGATGTGAATGGAAGGGGAGAGGGAGCAGGAGATGGAAGGGGTGCGGGTGGGAGGGAAGTTATGGGGGGGAAGCCATTGTAATCCATAAGCCGTACTTTGGAAATTATATTCATTAAATAAAAGTTAAAAAAAAGTCAATAGCTGTATATGATAATTGAGATTTTTAAAAGATGGGGTATATAAATACAATTTCAAACACAATCAGAGGAATATTGACTACTTGATATAGCTAAATGATTGTTCCTTCAGAGAATTCCTTCATTGTTCATAATTGTTTCCTATTTTAATTTGCCTTGCCTCCAGGACTTTAAAGAATTACATTATCTAATTACACTTCTGAAAAGAATAATACATCAAGTTCTTTACACATCAGTGTGCTTGCATTTATCAGATCCCATACCAATAAATGCTCAAAAAAATTCGATAATATTTAGCCCAAGTGGTGTTGTTGGGAATCAGAAAATACTTACTAAGCACTGTATGGAAGATTCAGGTGTCTGAATTAGAAACATATGTAAATGTTAAAAGTTGTGACATGGGGCCAGCGCCATGGCTCACTTGGTTAAACCTCCACCTGCAGCGCTGGCATCCCATATGGACACAGGGTTCTAGTCCTGGTTGCTCCTCTTCCAGTCCAGCTCTCTGCTGTGGCCGGGAAGGCAGTGGAGGGTGGCCCAAGTTCGTAGGCCCCTGAACCCACGTTGAAGTCCAGGAAGAAGCACCTGGCTCCTGGCTTCGGATCAGCACAGCGCGTAGGCCGTAGTGGCCATTTGGGGGGTGAACCAAAGGAAGGAAGACCTTTCTCTGTCTCTCTCACTGTCCATCTGTCAAAAAAAAAAAAAAAAAAAAAAAAGTTGTGACACAGATCAGTCCTAGTCAAATCTGACCAATGTGAAAATATTTGTGTTGGCCGGTGCCGTGGCTTAATAGGCTAATCCTCCTCCTTGCAGCGCCAGCACCCCGGGTTCTAGTCCCTGTCGGGGCACCAGATTCTGTCCCGGTTGCCCTTCTTCCAGGCCAGCTCTCTGCTGTGGCCCGGGAGTGCAGTGGAGGATGGCCCAAGTGCTTGGGCCCTGCACCCCATGGGAAACCAGGAGAAGTACCTGGCTCCTGGTTTCGGATCAGCGCGATGCGCTGGCCGCAGCACGCCAGCCGCGGCGGCCATTGGAGGGTGAACCAACGGCAAAGGAAGACCTTTCTCTCTGTCTCTCTCTCTCACTGTCCACTCTGCCTTTCAAAAATAAAAAAAAAAATTAAAAAGAAAGAATTTGTGTTTAAGTTTTACTTGTTCTACCAAATTCAATTAGTTTTATTTTCATTTTATATATATTCACTATGATGCAACCAACACAGTAAAACCAAATGAAATATCAATGGGTCAAGAGTAAGGGTCTTGTGTCGGATGGGGCTTTCTTCAAATGGAACTTCTATATATTTATTAAATTAATAAATTTCAGGGGGAAGGAATGGCTAAGCCATCACTTGGAATGCCCACATCCCATCTGGAAGTGCCTGAGATCAGATCCCACCTCTACTTCTAATCCAGCTTCCTGTTAGTGCATCCTTGGAGGCAGCAGGTGATGGCTCAAATGCTTGTGCCGCTGAAACTCATGTAGGACACTTGGAATCAGTTCTGAATTCATGGTTTTGATCTGATTCTGCCCTAGCATTGCAGGGTACTCTCTCTTTCTCTTTCTCTCTCTCTCTCTCTCTCTCTCTCTCCTTGCTTTTTCTATCATTCTTGCTCTGCCTTTCAAGTAGATGAAAATGAATAAACAACATTTTTTAAAAATGATCTATTTATTTGAAAGAGCTACAGAGAAAGAGGGAGAGGTATTAAGGATAATTAATGTATTATTACATAATTATTTATTCTTTTGGATTTTTATTTTAAAATCACTCTTTCTAGAATAATGAATTTTTTTCATGTATGTTTTTCTTTCTGTATGTGCAAATATTTCCGTCCTCTGGTTCACTCCCCAAGTGTCCACAAGGCCAGGGTTGGGCCAAGCTAAAGCCAGGAGTCAGGCGTCACATCCAGGGCTCTCACTTGTGTGGCAGGGGCCCAAGCACTTAGACCATCCTCTGCCTTTCCCAGGACACTGAAAGGGAGCTGAATTGGAAGCAGAGCTTGCTGGGACTCAATCCAGTGCCCATATGAGATTGTGGCATCACAGGCAGCAGCTCAACCTGCTATGCCACAACATCAAACTAAAGGCAAAACAGTCATTTACTGCATTTCTTAATCCATTTCTTATCTCACATTTGATGATTCTTATCTATATATATATATATATATATGTCATGAGCTGACACACAGAATTTGAAGAATGCAAATGATCTGACAGATGCAGCTGGAAAAATATAGTTGACACAAAATGAAGAGATACCTCTGAATATATATATATATATATATATATATATATATATATATATTTGGACAGGCAGAGTGGATAGTGAGAGAGAGACAGAGAGAGAGGAGAGAGAGAGAAAGGTCTTCCTTTGCCATTGGTTCACCCCCCAGTGGCTGCTGCAGGTGGCGCACCGTGCTGATCCGAAGCCAGGAGCCAAGTGCTTCTCCTGGTCTCCCATGGGGTGCAGGGCCCAAGGACTTGGGCCATCCTCCACTGCACTCCCTGGCCACAGCAGAGAGCTGGACTGGAAGAGGAGCAACCGGTACAGAATCCGGCGCCCCGATCGGGACTAGAACCCGGTGTGCCGGCTCCGCAGGTGGAGGATTAGCCTAGTGAGCCGCAGTGCCGGCCTGAATATATTTGTTAATAACACAAAAATGCACGGGGTTCTGCTTACAATGATTCAATGACATTAGCTTTATGATCGGGATTTCCAGCAATTCTCATATCATACAATATGTCATATTAGGCAATTAGTAAATTGATTCAAATTACACAGAATGGTTTTAAAACCCAGCCACACTGTGCTAACATGTGTTTCTTTTTCTCTTCACATTCTCTTATTACAGGAAATGAATACCCTTGAAAACTTTGCAGTAAATAAATAGATATCAATTTTCAATCAACACACTTAAGCATCGTGGTCTCTTTCCTAAGGAGTGTCAGTTTGACTCCTGCCTCCGCCTCCTGTCTCCAGTCACTTACTAATGCAGATCCTGGAAGACAGCAGTGATGACTCAAGTAATTGGGTCCCTGCCACACACATGGGAGACCTGGATTGCATTTCTCACCCCAGCCCAGCCCTGGACATGGTATTTGGGAAGTGAACCAACGGATAGGACATTCTGTGTGTTTGTGTGTGTGTATGTGCACACGCACAAGCGTGTGCCTGCTCCCCAACCCCTGCTCCTCAGATAAATACATTTTCAAAGGAGTATTTCTTCTAGAAGGGCTCTAGTTTTAAATGTTGATGAAATCTTTTGACAAAATTATTCTCTGCAATAAAACAGAGATGCACACTTAAATGTTAAAGGGGCTTGTGAAAATATATCCAATCATATGTGACACTTATATAAGAGATATATCCTTAAAAAAAAAGCAGAAGAAACTAAAAAGTAAAAAAGCAGAAAAATTGCTTCTTAATGTTTCAGGTGAAAATAGTGTCACTGCATTGTTGATTTCCTGGAACACTTACAACTGAAAAGCACTATATACAAATAATTTCAAGCTCTTTATGAAAAGTTACTTGAAATAAGTTTCTTTAATATACCTGATAAATACATATTCTGAATGCAAGAAAAAATTTAAAATTATGTGAGTCTTTTTTTCCTAATTTCTTTTAGATACTGTGATTCATGGAATATGTTCTCTTCTTTTTTTTAAATAAAATTATTTTATCTATAGTGTAGTGGTTTTATGACTGCTAGAAGCATTTTTCCAGGTATAGTTCATAATACAATCTTAGTATTTCAGATTTTTCTTTCTTCTTTTTTTTAATAATTTCAGGCATTTGTAGAACCTAAGGGAATTCTCTTAACGGCCCAAAAGGTCATTAAGAGTCAACAGTATCATTTTGTAGTTCAGTTTTGTGAACTATTACTCTTCTTAAATGTTGAAAAGATCATGCAAGACTGCATTGGCTCCTGGTAGAAAGGAGTTTCTGTTACACTTCAGTAAGTAGGACATTGAAAGAATAGTTTGTATGATTTCATCTTGTATGTGGAGCTTTTAAAGAACCAAATGTTTTCAATTGCTTTATCGTGGTTGAAAGCCAGATTACACCATAGAGTTTTCACATTTTAAGTGGTTATTTGTTACCAAAACAGAATTGTGTCTAAGAAGCAAGAGCAAAATAAATAACATCTATAGACAAAAATGATTATTTCCCTCTTACTTGAACTCAAAATCCCAAATGATTTTTGTATCTTATGAACAGAAGTCACTTATGTTTTCTGTATGCATTTTTCTAGCCCTTCAGTCTATCTCTATAGCAAAATTATAGTTGTGCATAAATACAAAATGAAAGGAAATTACCTATTAAGAATAAAGACAGATAATAGCATAAGGGGTGTTTCTCCACTTAAGTGGAGAGAGGGAGAGAGAGAAACAGAGAGAAGAGAGGGATATTCCATCTACTAGTTCACTCCTCAAATGCCCACAACAGCCGGGGATGGGCTAAGCCAACACTAGGAGCCAAGAACTCAATCTGGGTCTCCCAAATTGGTTGCAAGGGCCTGACCACTTGAGCCATCACCACTACCTTCCATGCTGTGCTTTAGCAAGAGGCTGGAATGAAAAGCAAAGCCAGTGTTTGAACCCAGACACTGATTATCAGATGCAGTTGTCCTAAGAACCACTACGTGGGTCACACACCCCAAAGATAACAGATCTGATTCTTCCTGCATTGATTGTCATTCTGTGAGGAGTCAGATGCGGTAGGCAGTCAGGGTGGTCCTGGTGGAAACGTAGGGTGCAAAATGCTTGCTTTCCCCAAAAGTTACCTTCTGCATGGTCAACAGTGCCTGCCCCATTTCTTAGGAATTGCCAGGTTTACCAGGAGAATAACAAGTAAGTGGCAATTCTACCCTTCTGAACTCACAGTTTACTGTAAAAACAAGTTCCCTATCCCACCCCTTGGCAAATAAAATTACAGATTAGGTCTTTTGGTGGTTTTGTCTTTGCCCTGTAACTAAATGTCAACCTGATTGTCAAGTTTTTTTTTCCCCAAAATTGTGCTTAAAAACCCCACTACCACCAGCCCCGTCGGGTTTTGCCTTTTTGGAACCACTTTCCGGGCCACTCTGACTGGAGGTCTCTGACTTAAATAAATCTTGCTTTTATTTTTTTTAAAGATTCATTTATTTATTTATTTATTTGAGAGGTAGAGTTACAGACAGTGAGAGAGAGAGAGAGAGAGAGACAGAGAGAGAGGTCTTCCATCTGATTGTTCACCCCCCCCCACAAATGGCAGCAAAGGCCAGAACTATGCCAATCTGAAGCCAGGAGCCAGGTGCCTCCTCCTGGTCTCCCACGCGGGTGCAGGGGCCCAAGCACTTGGGCCATCCTCCACTGCTTTCCCAGGCCACAGTAGAGAGCTGGACTGGAAGAGGAGCAACCAAGACTAGAACCCAGTGCCCATATGGGATGCCGGCACTGCAGGCGGAGGATTAACCTAGTGCACCACAGCGCCAGTGCCATAAATCTTGCTTTTAAATACATCTTGCTTTTCTCTTTGCCTTGTCCATATGGAAATTCTTCCATGTGAGACAAAGAACCGAGCGAATTTCTTCACTGCCACCATTTCACCCATAACATTTCTATAGTAAAATATCAATAATCTCATACAATATAATATAGTAGTATACTAATTGCAATACTGGAAATGTTTTTCTAGTCATGGATGAGAAAAAAATCATAATCCTTTATATTTCTTGTTCACTAAAAGCTCAAATAATTATTCAATTATGCTGAATCATACATGGCAACTAAACAGTAATTATGTTAATTTAATAATATTAACACTTGCTGCTTTTATGATCCCCTTTGTCTAAATCAGACATTTGTTACAGTGAAATAAATGGATTTTTGACATAATACACTTTTTCACATTGTGGCCATTGTCAAACAATTTTGCCTATATTGTCCATCATGTTTTTCATTTGGATTTGAAACATCATTACAAAACAGTTCCTTGTTGTTTTCCCATGAGCTGCTTTGCGTTTGATTAAATATTTCTTCAGTGGGCTGAGGCTCCATTGATTTGCAAGTGAGATCAGCATGTGGATGAGATTTTCAACCATATTGAAAAATGAAAAATTGGACTCCTCATCATTCTTCCCCAGGAAAGGAAAGCTGTAGTCAGTAGAGCCAAGGAAGAAAGCACCAGTGGAAGGATGTAGGGACCCAGGGAACAGCAGGTAGAAGAATTAGTCATGGTGACTCTGGAGTAGGAAATTTTACCTCCAAAACGTTGCCAGAAAATGCTGAATGATTTAATACAACATGTTATTCTAGTTTTACAAAATATGGGTTTCTGACGTTTTCTTCTTTTATGCCCCTGAGTTTTCCTGACATTTTTGCCTGGTTCCAGTTTCCTTCGATATTTGCAGGGGAGAGCACTTGTAGAGCACTTGGCCAAGACTTACCCACATGAGTCCTATTGACCTGAACCAAGGCCACAAGGCAAAATCCTTACTCCTTGCTTTGAAAATCAACTTGATATTTGTAGATATATTTTCATCTGGTTTTGCTATTCCACCATATGAGAATTATTTCTCTGAAAGATTTGATTTACTTCTATTAATTATTATTCAAAATTATACCCTGTGAAACAATTGTAACCAAATACCAAACAAATGAAAACAGATGGTCTTGCACTCTATAGAAGAGAATTTGGCCCCTGGGGTTTCAAAAAAATACGATATAATATAGGCAGAATTTTCTTTAATTAACCTCAGAAAGACAACATGGAATGTGACTGAAATAAGTTTTGTAATATATCTCTCAATTTTAAACATGTTTGTATTTCTAAAGTAATGAAACAATCCAGCACTTAAATAGCAAAACAAGCACTTTTTAGTACTTGTTGACAAGATAAACTGAAGAAAAGATTTACCAAATGAGTTGATAAATATGAAATCTGATAATAAAAATTAATTTGAGAATTTAAAAAGAGCATTGAAGTTTCCCTTAGTGTTTGAGAAACATATAACTTGTGATCCTAATGTCCTAGCATTACCTTCATGGACTTTTGTGCGCCCTAAAGAAAAACAATTAATCTGTTTCATCAGCTCCTTTAAATAATGCACTTAGAAAGGAAAAAGTAGTTTGCCTGGTGACAAGTCCTTTCACCATGTTGCAGCAACTTGGTTCTCATTAACATCCACTGAAAAGGTCCTGAAGTGGGGGCCTACCCTGGAAAAGTAGGCCCCCCGGTACATAAAATGAAAAGGGAAGGTCAAGTTCACCAGATTTTAATCACTCCTAAGTACCTCTGCCTGAAAAGCCTAGTCCAAGAGCCCCATGAGGCAATGTACTTAACACCTCCTAGCTCCCTTTTCAGCACATATTTCCCTTTACACTTCCAGTGCCAGATGGAGTCTTGAAAAAGTGTTGCAATGTAATCAGGCATCAAAGTTAAAATGGATTTTTTATAAACAGCACTAAGACTAACTACATTTCCAAACCACTTTTGGCACATTTCTTTGGGCTCCTCCATTCATTTTGCCAGAAGTCGTTGATTTAAAAGGTTATGTGAATGTGTATATTTTTTTTCTAATGTAACATTTACAGAGAAAGTACTTATGTAAATAAATCTTTCAGAAAATGAAGTTGTTATGATTAAAGCACAAATGTGGGCATATGCCATGGAAAATACTGTTCTTTTTCTTTAATACTATGTAAAGAAAAAGTTATTTAAATAACTTTCAAGTAAAAATTTTATACATACCTTCGATATTATAGACACTCAATGCTCCCAATATTATTTCTTTAAAGTAGATAAGTACATTTAGACTGGAAACTTTAACCCATCCTACTTTCCCTGGTACAAAGATCACAGACAGCGCACATTCTCTCATAGCTTTATATATTTTTTTAATGTTAAAGCAGCAGTGCCCACTCTGGCTTCCTATTTTTATTATACTGTGTAATTCCACAGATATTGACATGTGTCACCTGTGTTACAGCCACATTTAGCCAACTCTGTGTGCTCACAGGGAAAGAATTGATCTTCAGCTATCATTAGGTGGTAGAAATAGACCACTGGCATATGAAATTATTTTTTAAAATAAGAAAATTTTCTGCCTGGGGACTGTATCACAACTGTTCTCCAGGGATTTGAATTATTGAATGGACTAAATAAAAGCCATTTCTGTTCTTTTTTTGTCCACCTGAAATGCGAGGTTTTTAAAATACTTTTATCCCCTCAGCTTGTTAGGATTTATCATTGAATGCTCTTTTCTGTACACCCAGCATGGATCTCTATCATGTATTTATGTAGCAATCTTTAAAAAATAAAGAGCTTTTGCCAAACTATTAAACATGATGTATAATTGTGAGACTGCTTGACAGACCACTTCACAAAAAGCTAGAACTTTCCATTTCCATGAAGTCTTTTCTAACCAATGGCTTTATGGTCCTTCTCACTGTGTTTGCATGGTAACAGAAAATAAGAATGACAAATCCAAAAATTCATGCAACCATTTAATTTGCTTACATTGTATGCAGATTTCCAAAGCGCCTACTATGTGGAGGAAAGTGATTTGATGACATTGCAGACTGTGGTATCCGGTTCTTCACCTGAGAGTTCAATAATAAATATTAAATGTCCAGCATTAACTCCTAGAATTTTTTCTTGTCATACCTCCACTACGCTCAGGTAGGTGAAGTTCACCTGGTTTTACCACATTTGTCTGTATGTAATGCACTAACTCCACTGGACTATAATTGTTTGATGCGATTTCATCGCATTATGAAAGGATTTTTCTTCAAGTTGAGCACTCTGCTTTACTCCATATTGTGCAGAGACTAACACAGAAAGAGGAGTTGCATAAATAAAGAGATGAGTTCATTCAGCTGGAAATACGACAATGAGTTGAATGAGTAAATTACAAGATAGGAAGCTTAATTTTTTTTTTTTTTTTTTGACAGGCAGAGTGGACAGAGAGAGAGAGAGACAGAGAGAAAGGTCTTCCTTTTGCCGTTGGTTCACTCTCCAATGGCCGCTGCAGCCAGCGCATCGCTCTGATCCAAAGCCAGGATCCCACACGGGTGCAGGGCCCAAGCACTTGGGCATCCTCCACTGCACTCCCGGGCCATAGCAGAGAGCTGGCCTGGAAGAGGGGCAACCGGGACAGAATCCGGCGCCCCGACCAGGACTAGAACCCTGTGTGCAGGCGCCGCAGGTAGAGAATTAGCCTATTGAGCCGCAGCGCTGGCCTAAAATTTTTCATAAGGCAGCTGATTGCAGAAACAAGAATAATATAATGTAGAATGTAAGACATTACTGAAGAGAGTCAAAGAAACTACTATGGAATAGTTTAGAGCACTAGAAAAGACACATTGGTGTGGTCATAAGAAAAGGGGACTTTTAGCTATAAAAGGTGACTAGGGTCCTGTAAGCAGACATGTACTGATGATGGAGAGAAGCGTCCTCGGGAAGAGAAACAGGGATGGGACAGAAGTAGTACAGCACTTAGCTGGCAAGGAGCATAACACAGTCCCTGGACCTGCAGGCTCTGGGACAAGCCTGCTGAGGTTCAAATCCTGACAGCACTGACCTCTGCTCTCATGACCTTAGAAAATTTGCAGAATGACTTTCTTATTTGTTTTTTTCAGTTCTGGTCATTGAATTTTTTTTTTTTTTTTTTTTTTGTCATCCTGCTGTCTACAAGGATAACAATACTAACTACCTCACAGAATTTTGTGAGGATTACATACTTCAAACCATGTAAAATCCTTAACATATGATAAGCATCCAAAAGTTAGCTAATACACCTTTCACCTTTCACCTAAAGTGCCAGATCTCACTAGCATGGAAGATACAATGGGCCATGGACTTTGCAAGAGATTATGGTCTTGCTATGGAGAGCCTAAAATTCCAGAATTGAAGAGTCTGCCTTTAATCTGTGACTCAACAGGGAGAACTATGGTTGTGCTGGTTCAAGAGCATTAACCAGCAACGTTGCAAGGACCAATGGGAGAGCAATCAGCTCAGAGGAGCCAAGGAGTATGTAAGAAGGCTATTTAGGACTCTGGTTGGGATTGCAGGGCTTAGCCTAGAGAGTTGGTCATGAAAGTGGGAAAAACATAACTGGATGCAGGTAACACTAGAGAGGTGGAACCCAGCACGCAGGACAAGCGATTGGATGTGTGAGAACCAAAGATGGACTTTTAGGATGATTCCAAGGTGCTGAGGCTCTCTGACTAGCTGTGAATTTATTCAGTGAATTGCACTTTCCTATTCATTTCACATTTAAATATCCTTTTATTTACATATGTCTTTTAAAGCTTTCTTTTTTTATTTATTTGAAAGGCAGGGTCACAGAAAGAGGGGAGAGAGAGAGAGAGAGAGAGAGAGAGAAAGAGAGAGAGAGTTTTCCATCCGCTGGTTCACTCCCCAAATGGCCAAAGCGGCTAGAACTGGTAGAACTGGGCCTATCCAAAGCCAGGAGCCAGGACTTTCTTCCAGATCTCCCTTGTGAGTGCAGGGGCTCAAGCACTTGGGCCATCCTCCGCTGCTTTCCCAGGTACATTAACAGGGAACTGGATTGAAAGTGGAGTAGCTGAGACCTGAACTGGCAACCACATGGGATGTCAGCACTGCAGCCAGGGCTTTAACCCGCTGAACCACAGCGTCGGCCCAGCATACCTCCTCTGTGAAGCCTCCTTCCACCATGCTGTCTAATTCTTTTTGCCCTGGTTGCCTCTATTTTCCAGCAAGTACATTATAAATATCTCTTTCTTTTATTGTCTCTGCTGCATTATTTAGGATTTAATTTCTTCAGAATGTATCCTAGTTCTATTTAGTACCATGTATACTTGACTTTCCAACCACAAATCTGCCCTTTCAGGATAGACTAAGTTGTGTACTGACCAGTATGGTATTTGGAATTTATTAAATGTTAATTATATAATTAGTAATCAACTCATGGGCCAAAGAGAGATCTTTAGATGTCCCCTCTGGAGATTTAAATAATGATGAAAATTTTCCTTCTATCTCTTATTCGGAGATATTAATAAAAAATTTGGATGCTGACTTGTATTTGTACAGCATTGTCATTGGCCGTGGCACCTACTAGATTAAAAGATAAAGCAAGAGGGCAGGTGCCTCCTG
Source organism: Oryctolagus cuniculus (assembly GCF_051225735.1). NCBI lineage: Eukaryota > Metazoa > Chordata > Mammalia > Lagomorpha > Leporidae > Oryctolagus > Oryctolagus cuniculus. The sequence continues at coordinate 93,602,465 of NC_142873.1, forward strand.
GGATGCCTTGCATGCCATATCAAAGGGCCTGATTTAAGTTCTGGCTATGTCCCCTGTTCCAACTTCCTGCTAACGTGAATCCTGGGAGGCAGCAGGTAATGGCTCAAATTTTTAATTGCAGACACCTGCCTAGCAAACCCAGATTGAATTCCCTGCTCCTGGCTTCAGCTTCTGGGGCAGTGAACCTGTGATGAGAGTTATCTCCCTGTTTGTCTCTGTCTCTATGCCTTTCAAGAAAGTTTAAAAAAAATACATAATCAATGTTCTCTAACTATAAACCCTATATTAGCAGATAATTATCTCTAAAGCATTTTACTTTATTCATGTAAAACACTATTGACAGAGAAGAAAAAATCATCATGAAGTTCAGAAAAAGATATAAAGCATGAAAAAAGTAATTGGACAATAAAAAATATATATGTGCTATAGCAAATATATTTTGTCATGAATTACGTATATAAATAACAGCATATATAATATATAATATGTATAATTATATAATATATAAAGCATCAAAAAAGTAACTGAAAAATAAAATATATATTTTTCCATAGCAAATATATTTTGTTATGAATTATGTATAATAAACAATGGCATATATAATATGTATATAATATATGTGTATATATGTATATTATATATGTGTATATATATATATATAATGGTATTTCTAAAGTACATGAATGATTTGGAATGTGAAACATTTACTGCTTAATGATAAGAGTGGAGTGTTTTATAGTTAGTATTAACAATAAGACGTTAGAGCCTAACAATAATCTGCTACTCAAGTGGCACACAGGTCAAGCCACTGCCTGCAACGCCAGCATCCCATATTGGAGTGCCAGTTCAAGTCCTGGCAGCTCTGTTTCCAATCCTGCTCCTTGATCCAGAACTTGGGATCCTATCACCCAGGATGGAAGACCCAGGTGGAATTACTGGATCCTGGTATAAGCCTGGCCATCCGGGGAGTGAACTAGTGAAAAGAAAATGTTTCTGTCTCTCCATGTTTTCATCTCTCTGTTGCTCTGCCTTTCAAGCAAATCAAAAAGTAAACTTTAGAAAAAAGAGAATATTTTGCTGTTCAAAGTACTGAAGCTTCATCATCTACCAACATGAATAATTATTGAAACTGGACTGGAATTTAATTTCCTGACAAGAGTCTTTCATTTCTAATTAAAGGCACATTAGCAAGACAAAATGTTAAAATAAACATACTCTCTATTTTATCTTAAATATTTTAAGAATATGTAAGCATCTTAAATATTCTTTTGGAAATTAACCTAACTACACATCAGGATGAGAATTTTAAAATTTTTAATTGAGGAGCCGGCACTGTGGCATAGAGGGTAAAGTCACCGCCTGCAGTGTCAGCATCCCATATGAGCGCCGGTTCGAGTCCAGGCTGCTCCACCTCCAATCTAGCTCTCTGCTGTGGCCTGGAAAAGCAGTAGAAGATGGCCCAAGTCCTTGAGCCCCTGTACCCATGTGGGAAACCCAGAAGTTCCTGGCTCCTGGCTTCAGATCGACACATCTCTAGCCGTTGCAGCCAACTGGGGACTGAACCAGTGGATGGAAGACCTCTCTCTCTCTCTGCCTCTCCCTCTCTCTCTGTGTAACTCTGACTTTCAAATAAATAAATCTTTAAAAAAAATTTAATTGATACAAAAATTGTATATATATTATTGGAGTACTGTGAAATTTTTCAATACATGTGCACATTGTGTAATTTTCAAATAAAGATAAGTGTATATATTTCCTCAACCACTTATTATTATTTATTTGTGGTTAATTAATCAAAAATCATTGCTGTTAGTTTTTTGAAATGCACAATATATTATGACTTATCATCACTCTACGATAAAATAAAGCACTAGAACAGATTTCTCAACAAATTTAATATTGATAGTTATTATATTTTTTTAATTTTTGAATTGTTTTGGTCTTCAGAAATAATGATTAAATCTAGAGTGGGGGAGTTTTATTGGGAGGTAGATGACTTACTACAAAATCACAATTTTAAACAACCTACTTAGGGGGCTGGCGCTGTGGTACAGTAGGTTAAAGCCCCAGCCTGCCATGCTGGCATCCCATATGAGTGCCAGTTCAAGTTCTGGCTGCTCCACTTCTGATCCAGCTCCCTGTTAATACACCTGGGAAAGCAGTGGAGGATGGCCCAAGTGCTTGGGCACCTGCACCCACATGGGAGACCCATAAGAATCTCCTGGCTTCTGGCTTTGGATTGGTTCAGCTCTAGCCACTGTAGCCATTTGTGGAGTGAATCAGCAGATAGTAGATTGAAATCTAGCAAAAGCTTCCCTCCTGTTTACTCAAATTCTGTTACTACCTGAAATAATTAATTCTATTCTATCATTTGCATATTTAGCCCATGGCCATTTAAAAATCTTGCTTGGATATTATGTGACTTTTCTATTCGTTTTAACACTAATTTCCAAGACAGATTTTTTTTAAAAAAATATTTGGTACTTTTTTTTTTCAAGATTTATTTTATTTATTTGAAGGTCTGAGTTACAGAGAGAGAAAAAGAGATCTTCCATCTGCTGGCCCACTTCACAAATGGCCACAACAACCGGGACAGGCCATCAGCAAGGAGCTGGATCAGAAGTGAAGCAGCCAGAGCTTGAATCAGCACCCATATGGAATGCAAGCATGGGAGGCGGCAGCTTTACCCGCTACACCACAGCACTGGCCCCTGCATTTTTTTTCCAAATATTTTTAGTTTATTTATGGGAATTAAGAATTTTTGTTTAACTCTGCTTGTAAAATAATCCCCAAAACTGAGGATATGTTAGCAGAAACAGCATTTATCAATACTGTCCCCTAACGGGCAAATAAGGAGTTTGAGTCTTGACTGGTAGTATTAAGGAGTAATAGAGAATACCTACAATTCTGCTTGCTTTTAATTTAGCATCATTCTGGTCCTGGCTCCTGGGCCTATTTTCTTGGTAATTTATGCTGTGCAATTCTGTCATATTCCTTCACATAGCCATCTTTAATGTATCTATTAAAGTCACAATCACCTTCAGCTACTTGCTCAAAGTGAATTTAGATCATTAAAAGAAGTCTCCATTTCTTGACAGGTCAGAAGATTCTGGCCAAATACCAACAACTCTTTGTTTTTAAACATGTATCTATTTTATATGTTGAAGATACACCATATGCCAAGAATGAACATACTATGAAAATGTAAAGAATGCATACAAGCAAAACAGTCCAAATTGACTTGTATTGCTTTCTTACTTGTGACTAACAACAGACATTTATGGCTCGAAGTAATGATGTAATAAAGATAAGTGAGCTTAAATTTATTTGTTTTTTAATTTAGCTTAAAATCACGCACTGCTTATATCTCCCTGAGAGTAAAGTGGCCGGATTTAGCAAATAAATATACAGGTTGCCCAGGTGAACATGAGTTTCACGCAAATACATTTTGTAAGCCCCAATATTGCATATCTTATTTTTGCTTGGTAATCCCATACAGGGAAATCATTGATTTGTCAAAGAATCACATCTTTTAAGTTTTCAAACCCAGTGCCACTGTCTCAAGTAAATGTTTAATTCCATATTAAGAGGAACAAGCCGGCACCGTGGCTCAATAGGCTAATCCTCCGCCTGCGGCACTGGCATCCCGGGTTCTAGTCCTGGTTGGGGCTCCGGATTCTGTTCCAGTCTCTCCTCTTCCAGTCCAGCTCTCTGCTATGGCCCGGGAGTGCAGTGGAGGATGGCCCAGGTGCTTGGGCTCTGCACCCCATGGAAGACCAGGATAAGCACCTGGCTCCTGGCTTCGGATCAGCACAGTATGCCAGCCGCAGCGGCCATTGGGGGGTGAACCAACGGAAAAGGAAGACCTTTCTCTATGTCTGTCTCTCTCACTGTCCACTCTGCCTGTCAAAAATAAATAAATAAAGGAACAAAATTAACCTATTTCAACAATTTCCCGATACTATGAGGTTGGTAATTTAAGTTTGTTCTAAGATGTTATTTTAAAGTTTTCAGGGCTAATATTCATATTTATTTGACAAGTACTGTGATGTAGTGAAAACTAAGAATGATAACAATCTAAAGAGCCATTAAGTTTTTAAAAAATTGTTTCTGATCTTTGGGTGAATTAGTCACATCACTATTACTAAGGCTTTGCTAATTTGATGGTGTTCATTCAAACATCTGAAAGTAGACATGACAGCAGAAACCCAAATGGCTGGGTCAGGGAACTGGGAATGGGAACATATACAAAACTGCTGCAAAAAAGTAACAGAAAAACATAAACAAAATAGTTGCTACTTCATATAGTGATACTGGATTAATATTCATATGCTTGATTTATCACATTCCTACAGCATTTGATTAACAACACCTAAGCCTGTAATAACAATTCTTTTGATGTTCATTTATAAGCATAAATGAATGGCTCCTTATGGGTTACAAAAGCACAAGGAACATAATACATGTTGACTGAATGTTGAGTTCAAGAAATTAATCAGCTATTTTGTGCCTTAAAACGCACAAATGGTCCAAACACAAAACTTGAGTTTTATGTCAATGTGTGGAAAGTCTATTGGAGTAATGAATTCATCACTAGCTTAGTTTGGACAAATTCTGCACAATGAATTCAACAGCTGAGAATTAGAAATGAGAATTAGAAATACTGATATCACTTATAAATGACAAAAGGACAATTTTTGCAAAGAATATCATAGCTTCATTTCATTCATAAATGTAGGATGGAAAAGTTTAAACAATACATTTTCAAATGGAATACAAATAATTTCAAAAAAATAGACCATGCCTAATTTGGGCTTGTAATAGGATTGTAAATGTACTTTAACTTTGATAATACATTAAAGCCATATGAATATATTAAGGAAGGAAAAGAACAAAATTGCCTAAAACATGTGGAAATTTTATAAAACTATCACTACATGTAAAGAAACAACAGAATACAAAGGGAACTTCTTAGCTTGATAAAAGATTTATAAGAATGCATCTATCACCAGTATCCTCTCAATGTTCAAGCATTAAATATATTCCATTTAAAATCAGAAATAAGTCAACCTTGCTATTACTACTTTTATGGAGAGTCTTTTTCAACACAGTAAGAATTAATATTTGAAGAATACTAAAAGAACAAAAACTGTTACCATTCATTTATATGATAGATCACATAAATATTCAGACTGATTTCCATATATATTGCTAGAAATAATAAAACTTTAGCAAGGTGATTTGCTATAAGATCATTATACAAAAATAGATGGAATCTCAATACACAAGCAGCACCCTGAAAGAATGTTTACAGCAGAAAAAGAAGAATGAGAGCACAAAATCCAGGAAGACAGAGAGAGAGAGAGAGACACTAATTACAATAACAATTAAAGCTCTTAAAATTCGCAGAAACACTTGTGCTGAAAATTTTAATGTTATTGAAAAACATTAAAGAGCTAAACAGAATGAGGTCTCATGTTCAAAGATATAATATGCATAATATGCCCATGTCCATATATTTCAAATATAGCAAATAATAGTTTTTTGTATATTTAAAAATATTTAATGTATGCATATTTGAATGCAAAAATTCATAAAAAGAAAATAAACTGTAAAATGCCCACATGACTGTTTTGCTTACTTTAAAAATAAGTTTGAGTGTGTTAATTTTGTAAAACAATTATATATTCATATGTTTTTCAAAATCTCCAAAGATTTTTTGGCATCCAGTTTTAAGGACATGCCTAATACTCAATTCTGTGGCTTGGAACATAATTTTAGAATTTTGATATTTTAAACTTCTGAAGGAAGTCTCTCAGTTCAAATTTGAGTTTCAATTTTTCTACTTTGGTGCTTCATTGTGCTGTTCTTATCAGATGAGATGGCCTTCGTAAATTTTTGTGATGCAGAGAAAAATAGGAAAAAAGAAAAATTAGTGTGCAGAGGTGTTTTTCCTGACTGGCTGGCCATGCCACATTCTTACAAAAAAATTCAACTGTGTTTGCTTTGAACCAAAACCTTCATATTAGTTCAATGAAGGATAGGATGTTCTGTAAAGTTCTGTCATGTGTTCCGATTCATGCCAATTTGCCTAGATGGAGGTTGGAGACTAGCCACAATGAGAGGTGGCCTTGAAGGCTTTGCAAGAGAAATTTTTCCCTGCATGGCAAACAAAATGCTTGGATGAAGTGTTGTGTGTTTTTTTTAAAAGTAAAATAGTCCCATTGCATTATGTATTTCTCCATATTCCTAATGTATTCCTTTTCAAAACATCTTTTAGCTGGAGTAGAGACAAAGACAGAATGAGCAACAGTTGCTGCTTTATGCACACCAAGTACCCATTTTTAAAACTCTTAAAAATGCAGCAGAGCAATTTAAAAGAGCAAGTGGCACCATCGCTCTCAAAAAACGTATTCTCTGTAACTCCATTTACCAGACTCAAAATATTCCAGTTACAAAATGCATGAAATTAGCCATAGCTAGTTTCTTTCAAAGATATTAAATTTATCTATTTAGTCATTAAATGCAGATTTGTTAACATAGAGCCAGAATTTCTTTTGTAACTATTCAGAAAGATTGTATTTAACATCAAGAAATGTTTAAATGTTGAAAAATCCTAATCAATGGATTAACAATAGTTTATTAATTGTTAGGCACATTTTTCTTCACGTTAAGTCCTCTCCTTGACTCTCTGCAATGCCTTAGAGATTTCCAAGTAAGACTGAATTGCCTTGTCTGATGAAGTCAAATTATTTTATGTTTTTGAATTAAAAATGGAAGGCGTCTATGGCTTTGTTAGCTCATTTTTTGTGCTCAAATACAAAAGTTGTTGAAATACTCCATGCTAGTCTGATTTCTCCTTTTGAGTTCCATTCATCCTTCATTTGAAGTCATTGTTATCTTGAGATTTAAGGAAAAAAATTATATTAGCTGAATCAATATTTACATTCAAGAAACAAGTTTTAAATAACCTTAAAGACTATTCTCATATAAATATAAATCATGTCTAGAAATTTGCCTTCTAAAGGAGTTTGACATGTATGCTTCTGCAAGACTGACTTCTTGCCAAGACTTCACTCCCAGACATTTCACAATGGCGGGGTCCAGCATTTGTCCTAGTCATCCTGCAGGGATTAACTTGATCCACTGTTATTTAACTAAACTGCCTGTTGTCTCTTGGTAATATGGTTCAACCAAGTCTCAGTATTTATTCTTTAAAATTTACAGAACGGCCCTGGGATTCATTCTCAGCATGTACCATTCATCATACCTTTGAAGACCAAAGGAAAACAGAGTGTCTCTTTTTAGTCTTCTGAAAAAATCAATTGTTAAAGGCAAAATTTTGAAGAAGTCTAGACTTTCTGGCCTAAAGGTTTTTTTTTTTTTTTTTTTTTTTTTTTTTTTGCTTGTTGTTATTGTTGTTTATCTAGTACTTAGCATAGAAAACAGCCCATATGCAACCAAAATTTTACTTAGAAAAAGGTGAAGGAATGGAATGTTTAATCTGAAAGCTTAGAGGGAAGATGAGGTGCAGCAGCAAGACGAAAGCAAAATAGGAAAGCTAAAGTAGTGAGAAAGAAAGAAAACCTCAGAGACAAATTGCAGGGAAGACAAGTGTTTACCATTCCTCTCAAATACATAAATTCCTTTTTTTTACCAAAATATTAAGTCCTTTGAAATGTTCCAAATACATGAGAAGCTAAAATTGATTCCTGCACTTGAATTCCACAATTAGCATTTCATGAGCTTCTGCCCCCTCTTGGTGAATCTTTCCTTACTAACATTAGTTATCAAGACACTTGGCATTTTTTCACAGCATGCATGAGTCACAACACAGACACCTCTATGCTCAAAATAAATGGATATTGAACTTTGAATAAAACATGCCGCTTTCATCTCAAACTCTAATTTCTTAGTGTGCTCCTCCTCCTTCTGTCTGTCTTTCAACTGCCTTCATTCTTTTAAAAATTCCAGGTTGAAAAAGAGCATACCAAGTACTGGCTGAAAGCCAAGACTCTGGCAAAAAATATCCTACATGGAGGATCTCTGTGAGACCTCAGTGGAAAGAAGAGGCCATCAAAGAGGGATGTACTCTTCTCTGAAGGGAGGAGAGAACATGCACTTTGCTTATGGCCATGTCCAAATACTGATGGAATCTACGGTCACAAAAAACTTCCATAGTCTTGGCAGCCCAGAGCAAGAGCCTCGGGAGATCACTGCCATCATAAATAAGAGTGTTAATTGTTAAAGGAACAACAGAAGTCACTGTGCATTTAATGAGTTATGCTATGAGAATCAACTGCAAATCTTGTTCTTAAACTATACTCTATATGTTGTGTGTGTGTGCAAACTGTTGAAATCTATGCTTAACATGAAGTTGGTCCTCTGTATATAAAATCAAACTAACAATGAATCATAATGAAGAAGGAGATGAGAGAGGAAGAGGGAGGTGGGATGGGAGTTGGTGTGGGAGGTGGGTATGGGGGAAAGAACCACTATATTTCTAAAGTTGTATCTATGAAAAAAATGCATTCATTAAATAAAAACTTAAAAAAAAAAAGAGCAGACCAAGGATTTACCTTGGGAAAGAGGTACCATTTGACTCACCAGAGATTTTCCCAAGGCCCCAAGTCACTTACATTATGCTACATTTCTATGAGATATCAGATTCAAAAGATTTCACAAAATATACTTCTCTGAGGATGATATAATTAATTTTTATTACAAAATTGTTATTTCCTTGAAACATGCGCCAATCAGAAAGCTTATATTTAAAAGAAAATTTAGAAATATCTTGATCAAATAAGAATATGTCAGGGTCTTCATAAAGTTCATAAAATTTGGATGATAAAATATGAATAGATTATAACTATTTCTGCCCCAAAATAAATGTCTTTTTATTCCACTTTTTCTCAAACTTGTTGAAGTATCTCTGTATCCTCCATTTTGATAGCTTATTGGTTATCTTAACATTCATATATCTCACAGATTTTCTCTCTTCCTCCTAAAGAAGGAACAGCTACAATGTAGAAATGTAGAACGGATCTTTTCATCTTATTTTATAGATTAGGAAACTGAAAGAGAAAGTCACATGTGAAGTCACATAGAAAGTCACTGGCAAAATTTCAGTAACAGCAGGAGTCTCCTGATTTCCCACCTAGGAGACAGTTTTATTTATTTGTCTATCCATTATCATTGACTAAATACTTATTAGGTACTAGGCACTGTTCTGAGACCCAGAAATATAATTACTCTACCTTTTATCTTAATGTTAACTATATACAAATATATCAATGAGCAATACATAAATATTTCATATGTAAATTAAAATACATTGATGGAAGTCAAACTATTTCAAATGAAACCAAAACTACCAATAGTATGTACCCATTTTTATTATTACTTATTATTTTCTTAATTTACAAGTATATTTAACTCAATTTTAAATGCACTAAACCATAAGGTCCAAACCATCTACTTTTTCATTTTTCATAGTTAGCAAATAATTGACATTTAGAACATGCATTGTGAGAGATTAAAGTACTGGTTTTATTTTATTCTTTGACACATGTTCATTGTACTCAAAATTAATGGACTCCACGTGAAGCTGATCCTTGGGGTAGACATTGTGGTACATCAGGTTAGGCTGCTTTTCTAGTGCTGACTACTCAGCTTCTGATCTAGCTTCCTGCTAATTCACCTGTGAAGGCAACACATGATGGTCCAGGTACCTGGTTTCCTGCCACCCACATGGGAAACCTGAATAGAGTCACTGGCTCCCGATTTGTAACCTCAACTATTACAGTCATTGGGGAATGAACCAGTACACCGATTCTCTCCCTTTCTCTTCCTCTTTCACTCTCTCTTTTTCAAATAAATAAGTATTTATTTGAAACACAAAAAGCTAAACCTCAGCTCCAATGTAAAGAACAGGCATCATCATTCCACCTCATGCCTCTGTACTGGATCCCATGATTCCAAATGATTTTTCCTGGATAAATCTTTTTTTTTTTTTTTTGACAGGCAGAGTGGACAGTGAGAGAGAGAGAGAGACAGAGAGAAAGGTCTTCCTTTGCTGTTGGTTCACCCACCAATGGCCGCCGTGGCCGGCGCGCTGTGGCCGGCGCACCGCGCTGATCTGATGGCAGGAGCCAGGTGCTTATCCTGGTCTCCCATGGGGTGCAGGGCCCAAGGACCTGGGCCATCCTCCACTGCACTCCCTGGCCACAGCAGAGAGCTGACCTGGAAGAGGGGCAACCGGGACAGAATCCGGTGCCCCTACCGGGACTAGAACCCGGTGTGCCGGCGCCACAAGGCGGAGGCGCCACAAGGCGGAGGATTAGCCTAGTGAGCCGCAGCGCCAGCCAAACTGCATGAATTTTTAAAAATCACACAATACTGCCTGATGGTTAATCTGTATGGTCCTCTGCTGAACATTAGCATAGATTAAGTCATTGAGAAACCAATACAGCATTTCCTGCCTCCTCAGCATATCACTGAACCTATGTGACTGGTGCTTACCAATGGACTCAGTAGAAGTATTGTGCAGCTTCTCAGTTGAATTAATAAAGAAGGTCATCATTTCACCCAACAGTGTTGACCTCTCCACCTCCCCGCCACCACCATGAGACCATGTCTCTCATAAAAGATATCCTTCATCCCTCTCCAGAAGAGGAGAAGAAGAAGCCCAAAAACTCCCTGATGCAAAGCCCCAGTTCCTACTTCATGGATGTGAAATGCCCTGGATGCTCTGCATCTATCATAGTCTTAACTATGTACAAGCAGTAGTTTTATGTATTGTCTTCTCTGCCAGCCTATAAGAAAAGCAAGACCTAAAGAAGGATGTTCCTGCAGAAGTAGGTACCACAAATGCACACTGAGTCAATGTGGGTTGGAAACCACCCCCAAAACACGTTTTTAACATATATATATATATATATGTATGTATGTATTTTTTTTGAAAAAGTGAATGAGTCTTCTCTACCTACTTCTTACAAACATAAGAAAAAATTCAAGAAATAATCTATGGATCTAAAGGAGGGAAGAGCCTATGAGATGTTAAGAAGTTGTATCTTTTACTATGGAAGCTAGTTGCCAATCAAGGGCATTTAATTTTTACTTGATGTTAGAAAAATAAATATCTGTTTTATTCAGTCACTGAAATTTACTAGTGTTTCATAATTACAGTTAGCAATATCTTGAGTAATAAGATTTTCCATTAAAAAATAAGTTGAGAAAAACATCCAATGATTATGGTAGCAAGTAACATATCTGCTGAAGTCTGTGTATGGCATGAGAACCCAAATAGTTAAGCAATTTTAAACAATAAAAACAAAGCTGGAGGCATCACAATACTAGACCTTAAAACATACTACAGGACAGTTATAATTAAAACAGCCTAATGCTGGCATAAAGACAGACATGTAGACAAATGGAGCAGAATAGAAACTCCAGAAATTAACTCACACATCTACAACCAATTTTTCTTTGACAAAGGAGCAAAAATAAACCCCTGGAGCCAAGACAGTCTCTTCAACAAATGATGTGGGGAAAACTGTATCTCCACATGCAAAAATATTAAACAAGACCATTATCTTACACCTTACATAAAAATCCACTCAAAATCGATCAGAGACCTAAATCTACAATGTGATTCCATCAAATTACTAGAGAATATTGGGGAAACCCTACAAGAAATTACCTAGGGAAAGATTTCTTGGAAAAGACCCCAGAAGCAAAGGCAATCAAACCAAAATTAACAAGTGGGATTACATCAAACTGAGAAGCTTCTGCACCACAAAAGGAATACTTAACAAAGTTAAGAGGCAACCGACTGAATAGGAGAAAATATTTGCAAACTATGCAACTGACAAAGGATTAATTCCAGAATCTATAAAGAGCTCAAAAAAATTCAGCAACCACAAAACAAACAATCTAGCCAGGAAATGGACTAAGGCCCTGAAAAGACATTTTTAAGAGAGGAAATTCAAATGGCCAATAGACACATGAAAAAAAGTGCTCATGATCTGTAGCCATCAAGGAAATGAAAATTAATACCACAATGAGGTTTCACTTCACTCCCATTAGAATGGCTCTCATACAGAAATCAACAAATAACTTTACCCATGATGTCACAATTCCATAAAATCTATTTCTAAATTAATGGTAAAATGCTAGCTATCAGCCGGTGCAGTGGCTCACTAAGCTAATCCTCCACCTGCAGCACCAGCACCCCAGGTTCTAGTCCCGGTTGGGTGCTGGAATCTGTACCAGTTGCTCCTCTTCCAGTCCAGCTCTCTGCTGTGGCCCAGGAAGGCAGTGGAGGATGGCCCAAGTGATTGGGCCCTGCACCCGCGTGGGAGACCAGGATTTTGGCTCCTGGCTTCAGATCAGTGCAGTGCACCGGCCGTAGCAGCCATCTGGGGGATGAAACAAGAGAAGGAAGACCTTTCTCTCTGTCTCTTTCTCTCTCTCTCTCTAACTCTGCCTGTCAAAAAAATGCTTGGTATCAAAAAATGATCGAAACCTGAGAAATTATGAAATGTTATAGACTATGATAACAAAGCAATTCTTATTTTCCACTCTATACTGTGTACATTCTTGTTTGAGTACACCAGTTCATAAGCAAAGGTAAAGAACAGAACTATACTAGCCTTCTCAATCTTTGAAAACAACTCTTACATAAATGAAGGGAAGGGGTTAGGAGTGGTGTAGCGGGTTGAGCTGCCACCTACGGTGCTGGCATCCCTTATGGGCACTGGTTCTAGACCTGGCTGCTCCATTTCTGATCCAGCTCTCTGCTATGGCCTTGAAAAGCAGTAGAAGATGGCCTAAGTCCTTGTGCTCCTGCACCTGCATGAGAGACCCAAAGGAGGCTCCCGGCTCCTGGCTTCTGATCAGCCCAGCTCCAGGCACTGTAGCCAATTAGGAAGTTAACCAGTGGATGGAGGACTTTCTCTCTGTCTCTCTGTCTCTCTCTCCCTCTTTTTGCCTCCCCTTTTCTCTCTTTGTACATCTGACTTTCAAATAAATAAATAAATCTTTTAAAATAAATGAATAAATAAATAAATAGAGGAAAAACTCAGCAAACAACTGCATGTAATGTAATGACAGAATTTCTTTCATATTTTTCAAACATACTCTTTTCTCTTCTTAAAGCAAAATTATCAAAGGATGCTGCGACAGAGAGGTGTCTCTTTAGATAATTTATTTGAAGCACTTATAATATTTAATACACCCATAAAAGAAAAAGCACCTTTAAGACATTATCCTAAAAAAGGAGCAGGTTGACTGCTTTGTCTATTGTGAACATCATAAATAGGATTTAGAATTCAGTCTCTTACAGTCCCCTAAAGAAAATTCCTTTGCCTTGATATTAAAAATAACAACACAAAGTTTCATTAAACAGATAAATTCAAAGTTGGATTTTAAAAGTATATCCAATTCTCTTAAGATCAAGAATTTCCCAGACCTTCTTTACTTTGTCTCATTGCCTTCTTCAGAGATCACATCCAATGACGAGGGGTTAGACATCCTTAATTTCTAAATTTACTTACATACCCCCAATTTTCCTTCAAGCTTCAGATACAATAGTCAATTTCCAATTATCATTTCCATTTTAATCATAAATAAGCTTCTCAAATTTTGCATGTCAAAGCCAATTTTTTTATGTTCCCATGAAAACAAAACAAAACAGAAGTGCCTCATCCATGCTCATTTTTCTTGAAGTTGTTTGTTTTCTTCTCCCTCTCCTCAATCTTATAAGACACAACTCTACTTGAAAACATCTTTTTAATATACATCATTTCTTGTTGTGATTGTAGATCAAGCCACAAAATTTCTTCTGGAATGTTCAAAGACCCTCTAACATTCTCCTTGCTTTTGCTCAGTGCATGCCACACTCTAGACTTCACACATTAGCCACTACACTCCAGCCATACTTGCCGTTTGCTGGTCCTTTCCCCAATTCTTGATACTTGCTGTTCCCTATGACTGGAATGGTCTTATCTCAGATCACTGCTTGGCTGGCCCACATACGTTTTCTATAGCTGTCCTAATGCCACATTTTCAGGAAAGTTATCTTTTATCCTACTTCCAAACCAAAAGTATATTCCCTAACACTGTCTTTCAGTAAGATTTGTCTCTACCTGAAGTCAAATCATTTATTTTTACATATTTTATTTTCACTAATTTATTAATTATTTCTCACTTGAATGTAAGTATTTTGTCTTTCATGAGTTTATTTGCAGCATCTAGAACCATAAGTAGTACCTAGATGACAGTGTTTGTTGAATGAACAAATGAATGAATGAATATATGAATGAAATATAATATTTGCTATGATCTTAGGGACAGAAATGTCACTGGATCTATGTACTTTACATGACACTACCTGTTTGCCTTCCGAAGTGTGTGTGTGTGTGTGTGTGTGTGTGTGTAAACTGAGATAGCTTTGTCTCTAAGGATTTATTGCACTGAGAATCCAGATCAAGAATTGCAAATAGTGGGGCCTGAGCTGTGTCGTAGTGGGTTAAGCCACTGCCTGCAGTGCTGGATCCCATAAAGGCACCAGTTCAAATTCCGATTGCTCCACTTCTGATGCTGCTCCCTGCTAATGCCCTGGGAAAGCAGTGGAGGATGGCCCAATTCCTTGGGCAACTGTCCCCATGTGGAGACTGGGAAGAAGCGCCTGGCTCCTGGCTTCAGACTGGCCCAGCTCCAGCTGGCCTAGCTGGGGAATGAACCAACATATGGAAGATCTCGCTCTCTATCTGTCTCTGTCTCTCCCTCTCTGTAACACTACCTTTCAAGTAAAATAAATAGATATTTTAGGAAAAGAATTGCTATTAGTGACCATGATTAAGATTAACACTGGGGAGACTTCTGTCCTTCCGATAGAGCCCAACTTTCCAGAAAAAAAAAAAAGTTGGACTTGCAATGGTTGCTCAGACCATTGTTATACATCAGGGGTGGGGAACTTCTTTTCTGCTAAGAGCCTTTTGGATATTTATAACATTATTTGAGCTTGTGCAAAATTATCATCTTAAAATTAACCTGCTATATTTAGTCAAACATTTAATTAGCTCACCCCTAATATAATGGTTGGAATTCCTTCTCTTTGGTGAGTTGTGATGTTAGCTGGTATTGATGATGATGCTACTCAAAACTACTTTTTCGGGTTTGCACTGGCGAATCTAGAATGCAGCCAACTCTTTGTGATGGTAAATTTTGAAAAGAACTGCTCACAGCAGTAAGTTGTTCTGAACAAAGTTCCATATTTCAATTCAGTTCTCCACAAAGTGGGAAATCCATCATTTTTTGTGTAACGCTTATAGAACTCAAGCAGTGGGAGACTGTTGTACCTAGCTTTCATTGCTTTGCAGCTTTGCAGGAATGATTTCTTGTTGTT
This sequence comes from Oryctolagus cuniculus, assembly GCF_051225735.1. Classification (NCBI taxonomy): domain Eukaryota; kingdom Metazoa; phylum Chordata; class Mammalia; order Lagomorpha; family Leporidae; genus Oryctolagus; species Oryctolagus cuniculus. Next base: position 93,617,874 of record NC_142873.1, read on the forward strand.
GGTTATCAGGCACATCAGCTAGTTCCACATTGAATGGTGTAGCAAAAATGTTCAATTCCATTGTTATTTTTCAGGTCCTTGACTCTTTCATTAATGTCTCAATTAGTTTCCTGCACTCACAGGATATTCAAGTGTCCTAGAAGGGCTTTGTCCTCCCAGAGTGGGAAAATGCACCATGTTATCCCTTTCATGGCACATTTTCCATAGCCTTAATTTAGCTTCATATGATGCCACGTTTGAAAGCAGGGAGTTGAGAAGCTGGTTGTGGTCCTGCTGCTTGATGTTCAGCTCTGAGAGGTATTTAGAAATGTCTACTATGAATGCTAGACTACATAGCCTCTTACTATCATCGCATCCCCTGACACACTTTCCTCCATCTTCATGAACTGCTTGATTTCATCCAACAGTTCACAAAATCTCATGACCATGTTTCTGTGACTCAGCCACTGCATTCACAGTGATAAACAAGATCACCATACTCAGTCAAGATAGTTCAGTATCTCCTTAAACTGCCTGCTATTATACTCTGCTTTGGACTAAATTTATGCATGATACCACGGTTGACATCCTATTGCTGAAACACAACAGCTGTGCACAAAGACTTTCTTGGTGTATGCTGTAGTGGCATATAATTGAATCCCTTGGAACAAGACAGATGATTCAATTCTTTCCTAACATACACAATCAACTTTTTTTCACAAGCACATAATGGCTGGGACTCTATCTATGGTAAGATCACTTCACTTCTCAAATATTTGCTCAAGATTTTTTTTTTTTTTTGATGAATCATGTGTCTCAAACAAGGCCTCTGCCGGTGCTGCGGCTCAATAGGCTAATCCTCCGCCTGCAGCGCTGGCACACCGGGTTCTAGTCCCGGTCAGGGCACCGGATTCTGTGCCGGTTGCTCCTCTTCCAGCCCAGCTCTCTGCTGTGGCCTGGTAGTGCAGTGGAGGATGGCTCAGGTACTTGGGCCCTGCACCCGCATGGGAGACCAGGAGAAGCACCTGGCTCCTGGCTTCAGATCAGCGCGGTGCCCTGGCTGCAGCAGTGGCCATTGCAGGGTGAAGCAACAGCAAAGGAAGACCTTTCTCTCTGTCTCTCTCTCTCTCACTGTCCACTCTGCCTGTCAAAAAAAAAAAAAAAAAAAAACAAAACAACAAGGCCTCACCCATGTCATACCATGCATGGCTTCCAGTAAGAGCAGTTCCTCTCACTTGTCAAACCCTCTAGTTATTCCACAAACAAAAATGGTCAGTTGAACAGTATTTGTTACACTCACTGTCTCATTGAAAGTCAGAGAAAAATTGTAACTTACCCGCAGAATCTTTCAGTCTTTTTTCAACATCTTGAGCTAAATCAATAATCTGATCTGAGACAGTTCTCTGAGACAAACTAACACTCTGAAGCAATCTTATTTTGTATCGTGCCTACAGCTCTGCAGAAGCCCCCATGCACAGTTTCACGAACTCTCCCTTCTTTGTGAACAGCTCAGTCACTACATAACTCATCTGAATTATGTCTCTTTCACAAAGCCTGGTGAAAGTGATTTGTTGTGATTCCAAACTCTGCTGAAGAGCCTGATTTTATCCAGATGCATTTATCCCAATTCATTGAGGTTAGCATGTTTTTGGCTGTAATGATGCACCAGAATGCTGTGTTTCGTATAGCCACAAACTAGGTACACAAGTTTCCCTTTGACTTCAACAAAATATAATCGTTTGTCCATTTCTCCTGGAAAGATCAACACTCTGCAGAAAATTTTAGATGCCACATCCTGTAAGTTTTGATAACTATCCAGTGTGTGTGTTACCTGTGATTTGATTATTTTGCTTTGATTCCTACATTAATTCTGCATCTTAGATTTGGAACATAACCAATGTTCATATCATCAACACTTGAGGTCTCTTCAGCATGCTGTAATTTCCTTCAACTTCACCTGAAACTCAGTTTTTGCAAAGATTGTTCGTCATGGAGTGGATAAAAGTTGAATTGGAGTTATAGTCTGTGGACAAAGGAATCAATGATATCATCAATAATTAGAGGCAAAGTCATCAATGTCATGAAGAATCACCTCATCACATCTCATATCGTCATCACAAGATCAGTGTAGTTTTATCATGCTGTGTTCACACTTTCTCAACATGTACATTCATAGCCTGCCTGTCAATGACTGTCTACTGAGTCACCACTAAACAGTCAAACGGGCTGTGGGAAAACCTTGAGAGATACACATGTCTTTCCTATCATGTTCTCATATGTGTCCTTATTCCACAAAGGAAATTCCTTGTATGCCATGAAAATTTAAATTATTATTATGATTCATTTAATGTAAATTTATATTGCTATTTAAAAATTTCCTAGATTTATTAAATTTTGTTTTTCTAGACCTTATATAGACCACGAGCTGGATGCTCCCCATCATTGATGCAGATGGAATATGCACCTTAAATACAAATTTTTACAGATGAAGCTACACCTTTTTATTTTAAAATAACTTAAAGAAAGAGAAACCATCTTAGAGAACTTTATTTTCAAGAGTGAACAATGGAAAGTAGCTATTAATCTAATACAGCAGGACATATATTGATCACAGCTGTAAATTTATCCTCACAGAATGCAATACACAGGGTTTGCCTACTGGTGCTAGTATCTCTTTATAAAACTAAAGAGAGAGGAAAAAAATAAAACCAAAAAAGACATATTTTGATGCATTTCTTTGCAGAGATAAGCAGGATGAAAATATACAAACATATTCAACTGTAGTCACGAAATACATTTCCTTTCACATACTATAGTTTCTAAATATCTTTGTCCATTTTGAAGTCTCAGAGTGTATAAATATTCAATTATTTTTAATGTCACAAAAATCACCCTCAGTAAAATGGAATCAGAGCAATTATCAAGATTCCTCTTTTTAATTCAAGTTCTGTCTCCCTCCATCAGGAAACATTAAACTGAACTTTGTTTTTAGGTTTAGCCCTTGGGAGAGATTGAATCCAGTACTTTCAATAAGAGGGAATAAGAAATGTATGGTTTTAGCTATAGGCAACAGAATTATATGAAGTTGGTGAATAGACTATTAGTGATATTCAGAATCTCATATTCTCAAATTCTACATTAATGGACATGTAAAGTGATACACAACAACAAGAAACAATTAGTTCTGAGAGTTTCCGGTAGTCCAATGCAGAGACTCTTAGAATTAATAGAGCTATACATACCAATAAACACACTGTAAATTGAAAATATCATTAAGTTAAAGATACATTTAATACATCTAACCTACTGAACATCGTAAAGTAGCAACACAGCACAATGTAGAGTGCTGGTTGCGACTGACTCAGAGCTGCAATCCTCTCCTGCTGCCCAGCAAATACAAGAACATATCACACTGCAAATCACCTGCCCAAGAAAAGATCAAAATGCAAAGTACAGTTCTTTTTTAAAAAAGCATTTATTTATTTGTCTGAAAGTCACAGTTACAGACAAGTTACAGACAGAGAGGGGGAAGACAAAGGGAGAGAGAGAGAGAGAGAGAGAGAGAGAAAGAATCTTCCGTCCACTGGTTCACTCCAAGAAGGCCAAATATTACTAGAGTTGGGCCAGGTCAAAGCCAGGAGGCAGGAGCTTCATATATGTCTCCCATATGGGTGGCAGGGGCCCAAACACTTGTGCCATCTTTCACTGCTTTTCTGAAGCCATTAACGGGGAGCTGGATCATAAGTGGAGCAGCTGCACAACTGTGACATGAACTGGTGCACATATGGGATGCTGATGTCTCAGGCAGAGGAGGTTTTACCCGCTATGCCACAATGACAGTCCCAAAAGTATAGATTCTAATGAATGGTTAAGGTGTTTGTATTATCATAAAGCCAAACAATTACTATGTTGAACCATTCCTAAGTATGCACATCTACTGGAAGCAGTAGCCTAGAATAGAGCTCTATTCAACTTTTCATAAAATTCATTGTGAACTGACTTCACAATAGAATAATTATGGCCAAAAATTTCTCATGGTTAATCTTGGCTCAAGCATGCATTGGCATTGGTTTGCCAAGAATTCTCACTCTTGGCATTTTCCCAAATTTAACTTGGCAATTTCCCAAATTTATTTTCAGATGTCAAAGAAATTTTCTCAATAAGCTTAGCAGAGGAAATCAGGAACTGCTTTGCTAAGGGTCCTTGGTATCTGTTAACAACTGCACACTGTTAAGACTATTTCTACTACACTGCTATGTAGATCTAAATGAATTCTCAAATTACATATTCATTGACAAAATATAGTACAGGCTTTATTTTGATTGCACAATGTAAAAGCCAGTTTTGCTTTAGTTCTCTGCATGTTTAATATCTCATTGAGGAGAAATTTGCTGTTAGGGTCTGAGGATAAGTTGAAATAAGCACATTTCCTATTTATCAATCGCACAAAAGACCTTTCCAAAGAAGTTATATTATTAGCTATGACGACCTTCATGTAATAGAGAAATTTTCTACATATATTTTTAAGAATGTTCTTTTGAAGCTTAATGCTAAATAAAGCATATTCACCTAAAAGTAAATAATACTAGTAGCTTCCTGGTAATTAGCTAATTTAAGAACTTTCTTTTCTCTAAAATAGAAGATCATCTAAACTGCTGTATTTTATTTAGCCAAATGTTTTCTGGTATTATTTTCCAATATTGACTTAAAGATTTAATTCAAGGTGAAAATTGTTTTAGGAAACATCCAGGAAGAAATAGTTATGGTTTTGTTCATTCTTTTCCCCCAACAGGAAATTAATTTTCCGAGTCTATACTATTTTAGCAGCAACATAAATGCAGTTCATCACTCGGAATTCAACTTATAATACCCTAGAACAAAATGGATGGGAAAAGCCATATTATATTGAGTAAAATAGACAAACAATAATAATACCCAAATCCCTCCCTAAATAATTAGTTCTCATTAAAAAAAAAACCCTACAATTAAATTAGATTTAAAGGGCAAGCAAAGAGAGTGTGTATGGAATCAAATCATTTGGAAGGCATACTAAATGTGTTAACACACCAAAAATACTGAGAAATAGTTGCAAACTGAAAAGCCAAAAAATTTTGGTGACTTCAACCGCATATTATATTTACCTGAGACATAAGTACTTTCTACATTCTGCTGAATCTCAAAGTCAATAAAATTATTATCATAGCTAGAGAAAGATAAATTGGTAAATTTTCATCTTTTTGTTACAACTACTTTGCCATGATTGACTTCTACCTTAGACTACACATTCTCATCAGGTAGGATATTTTTAAATGTGAGACCAATCTGAGCCCTAATACAGGAATGTAATCTAGGAGATTAATGATGTTCATCCTTCCTCTCAAAACAGAAAATTCTCTACATCAATATTAACTCAATGGCAGCTTTTCTTCCTGATGTTGATATGTCAAAGCTGAAAGACAATGATTTTAGTATAGATACTCCTAGATTCAAATCAAGGCTCCAGCATTTTCAAGTTCAATCTTTATATAATTAGCTTCTTTGGATCTCATATCAACTATAAAAGAGAAATAATATGCAATTGTGGAGGTATTGGGGGAATTCAGTGAGATGAATATATGTAATACGTATCCTAATCATATGCCATATTATTAGTATAGATTTTGACACATAAATGTGTTCAGTAAATGTTAGTTCTCATGTAGACATAAATACATGTAGGCTCTGGTAGTTATGTTTGTTTTACAGCAAGGTAAATTAGTGTTGATAACACACCAAATGCAAAAGCAATGTGGGATATGGAGGCAGAGATAACACCTAGACTCTGATCTCCTGACTCGTTAGGTAACACAGATAGTGAGTACAGAAAGGCTGACTAGCATAGTGATAAAGCTTGAGTCAAACCTAAACTATAACTAAGTGGATTCAGTAAGTCATCTAACCCCTCTGAGAGTCATATCCACATCTAGAAAATAGGAGGAGGATGCTGAATGCTACCTCACAATGTTACTGTAAAAATTAATTTAAATATTACAAGTAAATAATACAGTGATATCTCTTCAAATAAATAATACAGTAACATCTATCATATACCCAAATTTCAGTAAATGGTAATGATTTTATTAAATAATATGTGTGTTAAATGTAATGATTATTATTACTTACTGTGTGTACCCCAAGATAGGCAAAACACCATGAAGTGTTCTCTGAGACACCTCAAGATGACAAACTCCTTGCCCCGGAAGAGCTATATGTGAAAATAAAACAAGGAAAATAATTGCCAAAGCTAAGTAGTAGTTAAATGGCAAAGATGACATATAGATAAGAGGCTAATGAGTTAACGTGATGAGGAAGTGATGATTTTACACTGAACTGGTCAGGAGAACCTCTCTGGAGAGATGGAGTTGAAGTTGAATTCAAAAGGAGTAGATTTATCTTCATGAAATCTTAGTTATATTTTCTCTGTTTTGAAAAGTGGTTTTGAATTTCAGACTTATTCAAGAGAAGCCAAATTATCTTTGGGAAGCTTTTAGGAAATAGAGTCTTCTGGCTGAAGGTTGTAGAACAAATATACCACCTTGAAAATCAAGAAGATAAATATAGCATCTGCTTCCATGTGTGATAGTGAGTGTGTATGTGTTTGTATACACACTTATTCATGAGTTTCCATAAGTTGGCTCACTTTCCCTCCAAAAATAATGCACAGTTTTCCAAGTCAATGAAATATACATCTTAATAGTCCCCTTCTCTGAAGCACAGCAGAAAAACAGTCTCATCAAGTGATTTTCAGCAATATCGTCACGGACAATTGATGCTTCTGTTAAAAATGCTGGCACTGTGTCTGGTTTGGTTGCTTTTCCAATGTGCTTACTAATGGTGCTGCTTGCCTCTGGCAATAATTGTAATTCAATTTATTCATCTACAAAATCATCCAATCCTATTGCCTATGCAATATCACAAAATAACTTTTCTCTTTAGAATTAATCAACCTTGCATTGTAAGTTTTCTATCACCTAAATTTCACAATTCCCTAAACCTTGGATGTTGACAGTCAAGAAAGTAAGGATTTAAAAAAAAAACAAAGAAGTAACCACATTTGAACAAATTATAGGAGATGACAATCATAAAAATTGTGATTTGTTTCTATTATAAAAGTTTGTGTATATGTGTGTACATATGTATGTTGGTCTAGATTAAGAGGATTTTTTAATCACTAATTGTATAAACACAGCTTTATGCTAATATTTACAAATAATTTTGTGAATGATTTTATTTCATTTTTGTATAAAAATGTGGTATACCCATAACTGTTTTGTTGAATAGTCTACTGAGTAGCATAAATATGGAATAAGATTTTTCTCTAATCACTATTTTCAGTTAAATTTAGTATAATCTTTTTTTTCTTTTTTGTGTTGCTTTAGACAATTCATCCCTAAGTTCATCAGGATTTCATGTACTGCCTTCCATTTGCCACATAACAACCTTGAGCAAGAACCCTGGCATTTTGCACAGATGAATAAAGATAAGACATAGTCTTTCTCTGAGTCATTTCTTCCTGATCCTTTCCCCACCCATTTAATATGAACACTTCTAAGATCGGGGTAGAGAAAAGGGAGAAGAAAAGTGATGTATTTCTTTCTTTACCTGGACTCTTTTGACGTTTTTCTTCATGGGTTTCTTTTTTTAAATTTTTTGCTTTGATGATGCTAACATAGTCTTTCTCAGTGCTTATTATGGGTGTGAATCAAAACATTGAGTCTCGTGTGCCATAGACTATTACTACATGGGGTATGCCTCTTGGACTGGCAGCAATGTCCTCACCTGGAAGACTGTTAGAATCTCAGACTCCAGAATTACTGAATTAGAAGTTGAGTTTTACCGAGATTCCCAGCTGATTTCTTTTGCACATGAAAATTTAAACTACTGTGGTTAAAAGCAGTCCTTTTGTATTTCCCCTCTCTCCCAAACTCAGAAACCTTTAAAGCATAATAAAAATAAATCAAAAATTTTTAAAAAGCCAAGACACATGGGAAGCGAGATACTCAGCAGACTCATAGAATGGCGGATGTCCTAAACAGCACTCTGGCCTCAGAATCAGCCCTAAAGGCATTCTGATCTGGCTGAAAAGCCCATGAGAGTATTTCAGGCATGGAAAGCCAAGACACTCTGGAAAAAAAAAAAAAAAAAAAAAAAAAAAAAAAAAAAAAAAAAAAAAAACCTAAATGAAAGATCTCTGTGAGTGAGATCCCAGTGGAAAGAACAGGTCTTCAAAGAAGGAGGTACCTTTCTCTGAAGGGAGGAGAGAACCTCCACTTTGACTATGACCTTGTCTAAACAAGATAAGAGTCGGAGAACTCAAAAGGCTTCCATAGCCTTGGAAACTCATGACTGGTGCATAGGGAGATTACTGATGCCATAAACAGGAGTGTCAATTTGTAAAGTCAACAACAGGAGTCACTGTGCACTTACTCCTCATGTAAGATCTCTGTCCTTAATGTGCTGTACATTGAGACTTAATGCTATAACGAGTACTCAAACAGTATATTTCGCTTTGTGTTTCTATGGGGGTGCAAACTGTTGAAATCTTTACTCAATGTATACTAAACTGATGTTCTGTAAAAAAAAAAAAAAGCCAAGACAGGCAAAGCACAGGACAAAGCTACTTTATGACAGACCATGATAGAGTCAGAAGTAGTAAGATGAGGCAGGAACTGTGGCACAGAACTTATGTCACAGCTTGGGACACTGGTATCCATATTGGCGTGCCTAGGGTGGAGCCCTAACTCTGCTTCCAAGCCAGCTTCCTGGTGACGCACCCTGGAGGCAGCAGAAGGTGGCTCAAGTGCTTTAGCGCCTGCCCTCTGTGGGAGATCCAGATGGATTTCCTGGCTGCTGGCATTGGTCTGGTCCAGCCTTGACTGTTGCAGACATCTGGGGAGTGATTCAGCAAATGGATACTCCTCTCTCTCACTCTCTTTCTCTCTGTGTATGCCTCTCTCTTCTCTCTCTCTTTTTCTGTTTCCCCCATCTCTCTCTACCTTTTATGTAAGTAATAAATATTTTTAGGAAAGTATCAGACTTGCCATCTCACCAGAAAAATATATGAAACAGCTATTCCCAAACAATAGGCAGAACAGAATCTGGATTTACAACAGAAGGAAAGCAAACAAGGTGAGCCTTATTATCACCCAATCTTTTTCCCTAACATCACGGTACACAGAGAGCAGAGTAGATTCACAAAACTGAGGAATCAGAGATCAGAGTGCAATGAGATTGAGACACCTTTTCTTCGTGGGCAGCATATTGAAAAAGGGTGCAGTAAGTCTCCTCGAGTGTGTTGCTGGATCCTAAACTACATATTAAATTGCGCAGGAAATTGGTATTCCATGAGGCTGGGCAAACCCTATTCAGTACCTCTACTCTGAGCAAACCCGAAGGTCATCGGATCTCAGGAAAGCTTTTCTTGGATCTAAGGCCTGAGTATGCCTTCAGTGTACAGGAGGGAGAAATGTGGAAGGAAGATACATGGAAACCTAAGCCTTTCAGTCAAATCGCTATTAGCTCTTTTTAAAAAGGTAACTAAAATTGTTAAAAGCAAAGATAGCTTCAAATCCAGCTTCCTGCTAATGTGCATCCTGGAATACAGCACTTAATGACTGAAATATTTGAGTCACAGCCACCCACATGGGAGACCAGTTGGAGTTCCTGGGTCCTGGCTTCATCTTGGCACATATTATGTATACAATAGTTTACGTAAATTGTTACATATCTTAATGTTATAAATATGATCATATCTATAAAATCTCCTTTTGGTTTTGTTTGGGAAAAAAATCCTAATGAAAAGTAGATTCCACTGAATACATGTAAAATGACTATTTAAGATTATTTTTAAATGCCAATATTCATGTATAATAAAAATGACAATGTTTATAACAATGGAAACTTAGGATGGAATATTCAGATTTATCCCAAAGATATTCAACAAGATACATGGTGTTTGTTTCAAAATTCTTCTAGGTTCAAGCAAAGGTCACTGAATATGGACTATCATTTTCTTATGCTTGGTCATAAGAAGACCATATGCTGAAATCATCATGTTATTGTGGCCTCTTATAGAATTTCCTTCAATGAATTTCAAGTTAGCATGGTCTCAGCTTTCATAGAAATTATAGGAATCAAATATACAGTCTGTTATTTCAAAAGAATGTGATTCATTTAATACATATGACATCAAAAAACACCCTTTAAAGAAAATCTTAAGTGAAAAAATTCTTTGGGAAAAGCTTTGCTTCCTTTAGTATTTACCATTCTTCCTTCTTTCTTATCATAAAGCTTACAATAGTACTCATGGCTCCCTTTTCATTTTGGCTCCCAAGAAGTTTGCAGCTAAATTTGAGGTTACATCAAAGTAATTATCTCAGTCCTAACAAATTAAGCAATTTTTTGTAGTCTATCAGTTTATCCTTATTTATAATTCTTGATTTTGAGAGTTATTCTTAATTTGATTTCCAATTACTTTATAATATATATGTTTTATACAGACTGGATATAAATAAATATAAACTTAAATAAGAAATATGCTCTTCCTCTATGTATGCACAAATTAATCTTCTACTTACTCATCAGTGTATTTTCATTATGGTTGAATTGATAATATTACTAAAAGTGAGGAATGTCAGTCACAATCAGTGGTCACCATCACTGTTTCCAGTTCACCCTTTATTTTAACTAGTTTGTTAAGTGAGCATTCTTTAGGCATCTAGTTCTTCTTCATATGAACACAGGAATAAATATAGCTCTTGATTTCTGCATTTAATTAACTGGTCTTATAGTTTCGATGAAATAAAATTTTGGTCAGATTCAGAAGTATCAATAGTGCCATAGTTTTTGCCCTTTGTCCTTAGGAAAGGATAGTGCATTCATCCATAGAACATGGAATGTTGATATATGTACCTTATTTCCTTATTTTTAGCCTAAGGAAAGCACTTTTACCTTCAGGAGATTTTTTTTTTCTATCTTCTTTTTTTTGTTGTTGTTGTTTTTTGACAGGCAGAGTAGACAGTGAGAGAGAGAGACAGAGAGAAAGGTCTTCCTTTGCCTTTGGTTCGCCCTCCAATGGCTGCCGTGGCCGGCGCGCTGCAGCCAGCGCACCGCGCTGATCCGAAGCCAGGAGCCAGGTGCTTCTTCTGGTCTCCCATGCAGGTGCAGGGCCCAAGCACTTGGGCCATCCTCCACTGCACTCCCTGGCCACAGCAGAGAGCTGGGATGGAAGAGGGGCAACCGGGACAGAATCCGGCGCCCCAACCGGGACTAGAACCTGGTGTGCCGGCGCCACAGGCAGAGGATTAGCCTATTGAGCCGCGGCGCCGGCTGGAGATATTTCAAACCTTACCATTCCTCCCTTATACTGAATTTCTTCATCATAGATTTGACATAATACTCTGCTTTGCTTATACTTGTAAATCTGCCCTCAGATAATTTTGCTTGCCTTTGAGTACGCATGTCATCTCCTCACTGGTAAATTTTCTCTTAACCAATTATTCTCTTCATTTTAGACCACAAGTGGCAAACTGTTCCTTCCTTGGTTTCAAGACATTCATGATTAGTTTATCTAATTTTATAAAATAGAAATGAAATTCTCAAAGTATTTTCATCTAAAAACCTAAGGAGCTTAATTTTCTAACAGTATGTAAAACTAAAACTTCTTGCCAAGAGATCAGAAAATTTCAAAAACAGAATTTGTGTTTCTCCTTAGGAAAATTTGATCCAATTTTATAGTCCTTTCCCTTGAGGTTTTGTTTTAAATGAAAAAAAAAGGGTATAATTTCAGAGGTTTAATTTGTTGTAAATATTGCTACCTATAAACTAAAACTAATACTTCCTCTTGTTTGTGAAAAAAATACCTTTTTCATCACTGTATTACCATTTAACTTTTAATGTCACACTAATGGTGATAGATGATTCTGAATATGAAGATTGATATTGGTAGCTTTGGGATCCGCAAGGAGAGAAGGCCTATACTGCCGAGAATGGAGAGTCCCTACCTGCACTTCCGGAGAGGAAAAGTCCTTGTCGAGGTCCCCACGGGTGACTAAAGGTCAACCAATGAGGATCAGACCTGCCTCAACCTGTAACCCCCATACCCTGTATCTATAAAAGGAGCCCTCCCAACCTCTGACGCACGACTTCCACAGCCCCCACTCTGTTGGGACCGGGGAACCTTGCCCGGGAGCAGAATCCCAATAAAAGCTTGTGAATTAATTGATTCGTCTGCCTGGGAAGATTTGTTATGTGCCGGACACCTTGCAGACATATTTTCATTGTCTTCTAACAAAAAAAGGAACTTTATAAACCACATACTACTATAATATCTAAGGTAGTAAGATTTCTTGGAATATTCTACTTGTATTTATTTGGAACAATTTTCTCTTGAGAACAAAATTTCATTGCTAAAATAATTATAATGATTTATCTGCAGGCTTCTTTTAATATATAACTCTGTAGAATGCCAAATGCAATCACGTAAAATTCAGAGAATTCTTTCCTTATGAAATATCAGCTTAACATTAATATGCAAGAATTAATGTGCAATGAAAGGACAATATTTGTTCCCATCTATTTGAATCATAATACCAGATAACATTCATCTAAAATTTTAATGTACCTTATGCATCTTGAATATATCTATTCTGACTGGTATTATACATCTATGCTGTTCATAGTCAAAAAATGGGAAATTTAAAAATTTTTATTACATTTAATATGAACCACCACTAAATCTCAAAAAAAAAAAAAAAAAAAAAAGTAGGAATGTAGGACCCAGCATGAGCAGGAAAAGCTGTGACAGCTCAGTGATTCTTAAAAAGGATTTATCCTTTTAAAAATATATAGATCTTCATCAACCTCCTGAATTCAAAGTTGTTGTGGTCTGAATCCACAGCTGAGAATACGAATGCTAACTCCTGGCCTGAAGCACCAACATCCCATATGGGTGCCGGTTCAAGACCCGGCTGCCCCTCTTCCAATCCAGCTCTCTACTATGGCCTGGGAAAGCAAAAGATGGCCCAAGTTCTTGGGCCCCTGCACCCACGTGGGAGACCCAGAAGAAGTACCTGGCTCCTGGCTTCCAATCAGCGCAGCTCCAGCCATAACGGCCATCTGGGGAGTGAACCAGATGTCTGTCTCTACCTCTCTCTTTAGCTCTGTCTTTCAAATAAATAAAATTGATCTTTAAAAAAAGATCAGAAGCACAATTTTCTTATTATTTTATTTCCACTAAGTTTCCATCATCTGAGCCACATTTAATAGTCTCTTACAAGTTTGAAACTTCACTTTTCTTCTTAGCCTGCTCACTAACTCTTCTTTCAATTATTCATTCATCCATTCATTCAGTTTCTGAGTCTGAAAACCAAGTCCACAAATGGTTAATTGGTTTTCCTGGGTCACAGTTTGCAGCTTGATATGTTCTTATCTAATACCTTGCCATCATATGAGTACTCTAACCTTTTCATTAGAACTTATCACTTAACACTCCAATTGGAGTGCTTGGAGTAGACATCCATTGGGATGTGCTCAGCCCATATCAGAGTGGCTGTGCTTGAGTCCTTGCTCTGCTTCCAGTTTCAGCTTCCTGCTAATATGCACCCTGGGAGGCAGCAACTAATGACTCAAGTTGGGTCCTTACTATCCACCTGGGAGACCCAGATTGTGTTCCAGGCTCCTGGCTTCAGCCTTGCCCAGGCCCCACTGTTGCAGACATTTGAGAAGTGAACCAGCAGATAGAAGATTTCTGTTTGTCTTTATCTCTCTGCCTTTTAAATAAACAAAATATGTATTTTTAAATGGAATAGTTTTCACAATTTATATTTCAAATTAGGAAATAAAATGGTTTAAAAATGAAAATTATAAAATTACAAAAACTAAGTGGCAGTATATAAGCAACATCTAAAATTCTTCCCTGATTTTGCTAGTCAGTGAATTCTGTCATTCTAAGCTAGCATGTTCATTTGTATGAGTAGTGAAAAAATTCAATAAATATGCCTTTAATAAATGATTTGATGGATGCTATTCTTTTTGCTCATATTTTATAGGAACAAGATTTTTAAAGGAAGAATAAACACTCTTGAGTGCAGCAACTTCCCTTCATGTGGAAGGAAGGGATGCTGCCTACAATAATGTAGGGAGTGGTACCCAGGGCAGATCTCAGTTGAATATTCAAAGCTCACTTCCTCGTACCTTGTTTTTAGAATCTCTAAAGAGATATAGAGTCTCATAGTAGAGCAAGAGCACACATTTGCTCATCTCTCGGATGGTGACATGATATCACGGGCATGCCGGGAAGTGAGACTCAGGTGCAAGACGGGAAATAGCTCTGATGGGAAATAGTCTAAACTGAAACTGAGGTGAATATCTTTCTCTGTCCAGAGACACTATGATCTATAGAACATAATTTTAATTATGCATAACATCATAAAGCTACGCATAATAATATAATCACAAAATTGTGTATAATATCACAATGAATTTTCAAGCATTGGGCAAGAACTCAATATTTATGCAGCCAAAAAATTATAAAATTTGCTATAAAGTTTTCATGTTTTTCATATAATATATTTGATATTCTAAAGATAATAAGAAAATAGGTTGAATGATTTTATCCCATTTTCTCCCATTTCTCTCAGAAAGTATAATTTACAAATCAAAAATTAAAATAGGGAGGCTTTAGTATAATATGAATGATCTTGCATCTCACTAGAAAGTTTGTTGGGGAATAGTCCGCGGCAGCATCACTAGGCGGAGGTTTTTACTTTCGGTTTTGGGGGCTTTCCTACGGGCGGGGCTCTCTGGAGGAGGAGGGATCGAGGTCCCGGTAAACAACAAGATGGTGCCAGGACCCCCGCAGTGAGTCTGCCTGCCTGCCTGCTGCGTGACACCTCACCTGATTGGCTGAAGGACGCGTGCCCTTCACGTGAACAGAGACCGGATTGGTGTGCCCGATGCATGGACTCTAGCTTGCTTCTGATTGGTCACATTTTGTATATAAGCCGCGGGTGTAAGGAGGAAGCTCTCTCTCTCTCCTCTCCTTTCCTCCTGCCTTTCTACCTCTGTCACGTCTACTTTCTCTAATAAAAAGTCTACTGAAGACCGATAAGCATCGTTCGTTCTTTTCTCGCCCGAGAAACTGTCGTCGCGGGCCCTGGGTTGAGTCTGCTGGCCAGACTCCCCGAGATGCTCGTGGCAAAAGTTAGAATAAGAAATTTACATTCCTCACTTAGTTCTCAAAATTGTCTTGCACAAATAAAACTATTATTCACTTTAAGAAATAAAAGAAGCAGTTTTGAATTTCTAAGAATCCCTCTATGCCTGCTAAGTACATTAATAATATGAGGTTGCAGGGTAGGCATTGTGGCACAAGTTGGACCACCATTTAAGACATTGGCATCTCATGTTATAGTACCATTTGAGTCTGGATTCCTCTATTTTGATCCAGCTTCTTGCTAATGCCCCTGGGAAGGCAGCACAGAGTAGTCTAAGTACTTGGACTCCCACCACCCATCTGGCAGACTGTATGGAATTCCTAGCTCCTGGTTTGACCTGGCCCAGCCCTGATTGTTGCCAGCATTTGGAGAGTTAACCAAGAGATGAAAGATTCTCTCTCTCTCTCACTCTCTCTCTTTCTCCCCCCTCCATCTCTCCCCATCCTCTCTCTGTTACTCTTTCCTTTCAAATAAATGAATAAATTGGTTAAAATTTGATAATCGTAATAGAGTTTATTTTTCCAAAGATGCCTGAATCCATACAATATGAGGATCACACTTACCCATTATGTGATGGAGTTAAGTGCCTTCCTCTTTAACCTGGATGAACCTTTGTAACCTTCCACCAATAGAGTACAGCCAACCTTCTGTATTCTTTAATTCCACATCCACAGATTCAAACAACTAGAGATCAGAAATATTCGGGAAAAAAATATATATCCGTACAGAACAGTTACAGACTTTTTTCCTCATTACTATTTTTAAACAATACAATATATCCCCTATTTACAAATCATTCACCTTGTATTAGGTATTATAAGTAATCTAGAGGGGCCAGTGCAGTGGCTCACTTGGTTAATCCTCTGCTAGCAGCACCGGCATCCCATATGGGCACTGGATTCTAGTCCCAGTTGCTCCTCTTCCAGTCCAGCTCTCTGCTATGGCCCAGGAAGGCAGTGGAGGATGACCCAAGTGCTTGGGCCCTGCACCCATGTGGGATACCAGGAGGAAGCATCTGGCTCCTGGCTTCGGATCAGTGCAGTTCTGGCCGTAGCAACCATTTTGGGGGGTGAACCAATGGAAGGAAGATCTTTCTCTCTGTCTCTCTCACTGTCTAACTCTGCCTGTCAAAAAAAAAAAAAATAAGTAATCTAGAGTTGATTTAAAGTATATGGGAGGATGTGCCTAGGTTATATGCAAATACTATACTCATTTAGTAAGAGAGTTGAGCATTCACAGATTTGGAATCTGCAGGCTGCCCAAAACAAAGCCCCCATGGACACCAAGGAAGGACTGCATGGCAAAGATTGCTGTGTGACTTCCAAGGCCAGGCTACAAGACTATCAGTTTCCAACTCTTAAGACCACTCCATAGGAATTCTAGCTATAATGAAGCTTTGATGTGGCAGAGACCACTTTGAGAAATGAAAAAGATGCCCCACTTGTTCTAATCCTTGATCATTTGAATCTTTCCAGTCAAATTTCCAGATAGGTGAATCGGATGTCTTCAGAAGATTCTGATACATATAAAGAATTTCCTCAGTCAAAATGAGTGGAAAGTAAAAGAGTTGTTGTCCTTATGCAACCATGCCAAGACTACCAATTCTTATGGTGTAAGCAAAATAAGATGTTGTTTTAAACCATTCATTATTCGACTTGAAACACAGTTGTAACTGAAGCAGAGATGTCCACTTCTGCATAACTGCTCTGAGTGGAGCAAAAAGGAGCAGAACATTTACATCATCCATTTGTGCACTCACACATTTTCAAAAATATTAAGTCCCTCCATGTACCAGCCACCATGCCAACTAATGACTGTTTCAATGGTGAGAGAAAGAGGTAGCCTTGGCCCCTACACAATTTAAAGTGGAATCATTAGAACTGGTAGAATAAGCAGGCATTCGAATAAAGAACCTGATATCCTATTACATGGGGGGCTATTAGAAAAATCTAGCAAAAAGGTGTTGGTATGAAAACATAATGGAAATAGCTGGCAACATTCTTTTATTGTTGGTGACAAGTACTTCTCTTGATCAAAACTTCCTACACACAGAAAGACACAATATCAGCAACAGTCAGCATTTGCACTAATGGGCAGTAGGGAAGACAAGCAGGTCAACCTGATGGCTTAGAATCTGGCAATCTGATCCAATGCTGCATATGCATCTCTTTCTTGACCATAAATTGTAAATGGCAGAAACATGCTGGGTAATATGGCTTTTTATAGCATTTTGAAATGTTTGAGTCAGATTGTTAAGAAAAGCATAATGCTAAAATAACTAATATTGCTTGATTCAGTGAAAAGTTAATGCTGAGAACCCCAACCTAAATTTATAGTGTAATTTTGATTGTTTTAAATCATTTTTAAACTTTCATCAAGTTCATTATACATCTCATAAGCAGCAAAGTTAGGAAAAAATTAGGGAAGCTTTGCACATTCCAGTTATGCAAACTTAATCCAAATGGAGGCTGTAATACTCTGCTCCATACCATGATAAACCACCAAACAGCTGAGAATTTTTATTGGGGGGATGAATCATATTATTCCATTTAGATTATTTCAGCATTAAAGGATATAGCTTATTCATGCTGCAGATAATAAAGCTGCATGGTCAGGTTAATGCTAAAACTGACAAATGCTATGCCAGATTTGTGACTATATGGGAAATTTTAATTAGAAGTTTATAAAACTCTGAAAAATCTCCAAAGGATTTACCCTTATGAATGAACTTAAAACAAATTTGGAGCTGATATATTAGCTAATATGCAGGGAGTGATTAAGGGAAAACAGGTGGCTGGTGCATAATTTCCACAGTGGTCTCCTTTGTTAAGGCTGGTTGTGGAAACCAGCTCCAGTTGTCTGAAGGAAGTTGTTTGTACTCAACAGAGAAGAATCAGAAGTGTACTTCACTTTGTCAGAGCACATGACATACTATTAAGCTTGACGCCACTTTTGTCTTACAGACATTTAATTCTACCTCTACCCTCTATTTGATTTTCCCCACCATTAATTTATAATCATCTTCCTCTCTTCACAGATCTGCCACTGAATGTGACTGACTAGAAGATTATAAGAGACAAATAAGCATTGTTCAAGGAAACAGAAGGAAAAGATGAGTCTAGAGACACTGGTTATTGACTGTGCATGACAACATGACTTCTTTTTTTTTTTTACTGTAAAGCATCATACTAGTCACTCTAAAATGGTAAACCAAAATTACCATGGAGGAACACCCAGCAACGAAAGGGTTATAATAGACACATTGAGATATTTTTAAACATGCTCTAAAATAAAGGCAAAACCAATAAAATTTACACAAAGCCTAATGTATTAAGTACAGTTCAGTGTTTAATAAATGCATTACTCATCAAATATACATTCAGAAATCTGCCTTTCTTATCAATAATGCAATCAAGCTGAGCACAGGATTATCCAAAAATTCACCTCCCTTCTATACAGAAGTATAATCACATTATCCTCTTTTAAAAAAACATGCTCATGTGAAAAGAAGCAAGAGAGTTCTGGCTTAATATTTCATTGTATAAAGTATCTGCATTTAGCCTACTGGTAACACTGAACTCAATTTTTGTCTTTCATGTTTCCCAACAGAGAAGAGAAAACATGGCAGCTCTTTATTCCTAATGCAGGAACTAATCTTAAAGTATAATATACTCGTAATTGAGAGTGGTTAGAATCACCCTGGAGCATTCAGGGACTTTTGGGCTACAAAGACCATAGTTTGATTATCAGTAAATGGACATATATTACCTCCCGATCTCTAAAGGAATTTGGCTGCATTAGCTTCTTTAAACATTCTTCTCCATTTGTCAGGTTGAACAACTCATACCCACTCTATAATATGTTGGGCATCCAAATCACATTTCTCTGGCAGAGTTTGCCCAAAGCATTTCTTAAGCTATGATCAAAACTCTGTCTTCAGAATGAGGATTAAATTGGGTACTGACAATGTGGTGCCTTGTGATCTCCTATTTTTATCTGGACAAATGACCTTCACCCTGAATATCCTCTCTCATTCTTGTACTTTTCAAGCTTCATTTTGTTAATAAACTATTATCAGGTTAAGGCAACTCTAGCTCATTCCAGCAAACAGTGGCCAGAATCTGTAGAATGCCAGAAATGCTGGCAGCATTCCCTCACTCAAATTATGGTTTATTGTGGGAATAAGAGAATCTTCAGAAAGACAGAACAATGCAACGGCAGCTTTCATTTCCTCCTACCTTAACTTAGGTTCAAAATTTTATTAATATGGGCTGCACAGCAGACCATACAGCTCTCTCCAGTACCTGTTATAAACAGATTCTAGCAAAAATGTCATTTGAAAAGGCAAAGACCAATTTACATGAGGCAAGACTCATATATCACTCCAATTCCTTTTTTCTTCTGACAACCAAGAAACCACAGGTCTCATTTTCACATCCTTACTGAAAAGTGTGAGTCTGGATGTCCAGAAGGCTCCTTAGTGCCATTGCCAGTGATGGACTACACATCTTTTAAGACAGATTGCATGCAAGGTGGCTGGATACACTGGCCATAATGAAACACAAGTGTATCCCCACAGACCTGGGAATTTAGATCTTCATTTGCTTTTGTGAAAAATGAGTGAAGACTGTGTGCGTGAGAAATCACAGCTAGTTCCTTGTTTTCCCAGAAATAAGAGAGTTTCTTCATTGAATATGTGACTTTCAGGCAATTTGTAAGAAGTAGCAGTTAACCATGCAGTGCTTTGGGCCTAGAGTACTGAGACCAGCAGCAGCCATGTTCAACAGAGGGCAACAGCGATGACACAGGAGTAAAGCTACAAACTCACCCTCTCATTGGTGGTGAAGCACCAGTTTCTAGGGTGATGGCGTCCTGGGCATTTAGTTTTCTCAAGTATTCAACTTCCCCTTCCAGAAAGATGGCCATACCATGTCATTTTCTAGGACACAAACTGCAAATGTTATTTGAATTAAATGGAACATTCTTTTTTTCAGACTAGAAGGAGGTCATAAATATATCTTTAAACAATAAAATAATTGTAAAAGTTAATATCTGGAGAAGGGGCAGGGAATAAAGCAAAGTCATCACTGTAGAATAGGAATCCAGAATTACTTTTTTGGTTCTTTAATAATTGTGTTTTCCAGGCCTAATGAGCTATATGCATGTAGTGGTATTTCCCAATCCTAGAGTATTCAATGGAGGGGAACTCCATGGGATGGAAAAGACATTGGCTTTGCAGTCCTAAGGCTTTACTTACCCACAGGGTGACCTTAATGAATCATTTAACCCCATTGAGCCATAGGCTTTATCTGTTTCCTGGAGTTGCTATTGAAAAAAAATTGGCTGAGGTTTTTTAGAATTAATTGGACCTTCGAGACCATCTACTTCAATCTCTTCATTTTCCTATGAACAAATTTAAGCAAAAGGAAGTTAGGTAACTTCACCAAGGTCACCCAGGATTCAAAATGAAATTAAAGCCAAATTGTGATTATTTAATAATATAATCTGTATATTATCTTTACTGTTCATATAGTTACATAAATAAAGCTAATAAATATCATTTATCCCAATTAAACTGAAATCCAAACACATCATTTAAATGACTTCACTTAATAAATGCTATTTGTAATATACACCATATCCCTCCTGAATGTTACCTTAAAAGATCCTGGCTGAATAAACAATTATACTTTCTGGGCCTGCTCTGCTTATTTTACCTGGTATTTAAGAAATATAAATGGAAATTGGGACATTATACATTTAGAATGCTATTATAATAATAGGAGTAAGGAATAGAAACTTTCTGATTTCTTGTCCTGCCCTAATTTATCAAAATCATTGTGTTATAAACAAATTGATGCCAGAATTTGATTTCATTGTTCCTGAAAATTTTGTATTTCTTGAAGATTTTTCTTTTGTTTAACAGTAGAAACAACAAAATGCAGTGTGGTATCCTGGAACAGAAAAATGACACCAGTGGGAAATCTAGTGGGATACACATGGAGTCTTAGTATAGTTAATGGTAATAGAGTCACACTAGTTTCCCAGTTTTCACAAAGGTGTTGTTATTAGGTAAGAAATAAACAATTAAAGGAAACTGGATAGAGGATATTGGGAAATTCTCTTACTTTCTTTGCAACATTTTGTAAATCTACGATAAAAAGTTTATTCTTAAAATGTAAAAATACAATGAAGAAATATTAGTAATATTTGAATAGGGAGTATCCTGGGCCAATAAAAACCATCTTAATTGAGCAAAAAAAATTCAGAAGATGGTGGCTTCAAATATGATGGAAAGAGGGAAGAAAAGGAAGAAGAAAAAGAGGGAAGAAGGGAATTACTCTAATTCCTTATTTAAGATCCCCAGCAATATGGAAGCATTTTGTCCCTAAAACCACAATTGGGATATTTTCTATACTTGCCCACATAATCATGCAAAAATAATGAGGTATTTAATTCTCACCATTTCTGAGATGAGTAAACTGAGTCACAGAAAGTGGTTACATGGTTAATGGACTAAGGTCACATGGTTAAGACATTGTGGGAACAATATTCAAATTAGGCTTTATTAAACACCACTTGCTGCAAACAGAGAATGATTTGCTTTTCTTTCTATGTGACTCTGAGTGCTTTGTGCCCCAACAGTGGTTGACAATACATAGAGACATTTTTCTTTCACTCTTCTGCAAGGTCTTTTCAGTGTCTCTACGCAGAAGGCTGTCTTGGGGGGCCATGCATGCACACCCTTACCCTGTACATATGATGATGTCTTTTGCGTGTTCACCAAGATGAAGCCAGATCGCTGCTGGCACAAACTAAGACAAATATTCTACCATTGTGCATATTTTATCACTCGGGACCTAAAACACTGTCTCTTGCAGTCTCTCCTGGAGAAAGCTACTTCAGTGTTTTAATTACAGTTCTCGCTCTCAAAAGCTCAGAACCAGTTCAAGGGGCAGACGGGATAATAGGCTAACATTACTTTGTAAGTAATACTTTTCATCTTACTGTTTCATCCTCTTCCATTTTCCTGTCTCTCCTACTTCTAATCTCTGGGATTTTATAAAGCTTCTTTCTCAGAGGCCACTTTCTCTACACCACATCGACTTGTGCAAAATGGAGCTGAGGATCGCAGGGCCAACATGTTAGCAGAGCAAACTCTCAGATGCTCCATTGCATAAGCTAATATAGCAGGCAAGCACAGAGTAAAGAAGAAAGGATGGCATTCTTGCGAACTTAAATAGCTTCTCTTTTCATGTCAATTCCTTGAAGTTTTCTGAGTGAGGCTAAATATCCATGAATTGAAGCATCTTTCTGTGCATCTGGCAAAGCCTCGAGAAATATCCACTGCTATTTAGCAATTTCAAATTTACAAATAAAATAAGAATTATGTTTGAAGAGGTGCAGTCTCTTCCCCAAGGTAACTCCAGATGCATGTATGACTGTATTTCCTAACCTTGTTAAAGCAACAGTCCCAGGAGACATAGCTCATTAAATGATGAAATACATCCAACACTTCCACATCTGCAGATGAGCCCAGCCCCAGAGGACCATTGTGAGAATTAAATGAGATGATGTGAAAATACTTCAAAAGGGGTCTTAGCATTATAAAATATTGTTGTTGAAATATAATTTTCTCATCTCCTAAAATGACTAAGATTCAGGATGTTGCAGCGAGGTTATTAACTAGCATTTCTTTCTCTCCCTTGCTTTTTGCCCTCCTCAAAGGCTGAGTAATGCTAGAGAAGACAGAAGTCAAACTCTTGACGTTGAATGTCAAAAGCCCATTCTTCTGGTAAATTCATGAATAAGAATGGAAATATTTAATACAATATGGGGAATACTTCCCCCCCCCCCCTTCCTTCCTCCACTTAGTAAGGATCATTCAACCTTGGGGGAAAGAATTAAAGAAAGGGCCCTAGTCCTTGGCCCAGTTGGCCTGGGCTTTGTTTTCTAGCCTCAGAGGAATGATAAGCCAAGATAAACTGGGGGAGGTGGAGTCCATGGACAGAGAACTATATGCTTTCCCTTCTCAGCCCATAGGAGATGGTATAGAGGAGGAGATGGCTCAGTTGTAGAGAAATGCCCAGGAAGAATGCCCCAGGATAACCAAAGAACCATAGTAGGCTCCAAGAGTACGCCGAGAATTGACAATATTTTTATTTGCTTTTCATTTGCCCTGTATGGCATGAATGCAATAATAAGATTCACCAAGCTGAATCTCCTCGGTATTAGCATAAGAGAACTAATCTACAATCCAGTGTGCTACGCTTGAATTCCAAACTCAGATTCTATGAAAGCTTGATGTTACTTGAGGGCTCAGTGAATGGTTAGAACATTTCAGCTAATGCCAGCACAAGGAAGGCCCCTCTGTCTACTAACACTGCTCATTGCCTCAGGATGAGAATGATAGTCAAAAAGAAGAAAAAGAAGAGAAGAAAAACTTTGATTTCCTTCTAGTTTAAACTGGACATTAAAAACAAAGATCTCTGAATTGGATTAAATCTACCCACAAGTATAAAAGGAAGAGTAAAAAATCTTTCCTGTCATCAGATGGAAATAGGGCTCAAGTCAAAAAATGTTATGCTTTTGCATAAATGATGTTTTATTCTGTGAAAATTAGTATGCTCTAGAACTGTATTTCTTTTTTCTAAGTTTATTTATACTTGAAAGAACAATAGGAGAGACAGAGGAGTCTTCTATCCACAGGTTCACTCCTCAAATGCCCACAAGAGCTAGGGCTGGGCCAACCTAAAACCAGGAGCCAGGAACTCCATCTGTATCTCCCACCTGGATGACAGGTATAAGCGCTTGAGCCATCATCTGTTGCCTCCTAGAGTATGCACTGGCTGCATCTGATAAGACAACATTATATAAAACAGGATATAAAGCTTTCATTCAGAGATTACTTCAAATTTCTTGCCTGCATTTATCCTCTCTGAATCCAAATACCACTACTTATAATGCTTTGCCTAATGCATAAATATTATCAAGTCAGTTGTCAGGATTTTAAAAAGAGAGAAAAAAAGAAAGAATCAAAGAAATGTAAGAGCATAGTGCTTATTTAATTACAATTTTAAAAGTTTAGTTTTTCGGGGCCAGCGCTGTGGCACAGCGGGTTAAAGCCCTGGCCTGAAGCGCCGGCATTCCATATGGGCACCGGTTCGAGACCTGGCTGCTCCACTTCAGTCCAGCTCTCTGCTATGTCCTGGGAAAGCAGTAGAAGATGGCCCAAGTCTTGGAGCCCCTGCACCCGCGTGGGAGATCTGGAAGAAGCTCCTGGCTCCTGGGTTTGGATCGGCTCAGCTCCAGCCATTGCGGCCAATTGGGGAGTGAACCATTGGATGGAAGACCCCCCTCTCTCTCTCTGCCTCTCCTTCTCTCTTTGTGTAACTCTGACTTTCAAATAAATAAATAACTCTTAAAAAAAGTTTAATTTTTCATTTACTCCCACTGTCTTCTCTACAAAACATAAAAATTTATCACCATAATTTATTCTGTTGAAGCCCTCACTTCAGAGATTACCAATATATGAGTGAAATGTAAATATCTAGAAAAAGCAAATTCTATTTTTGCTGTTATTGTTAACAATTACAGCTACTTCCAAAAAAAATCATGGAAAATAGAATTTAAAAACAAGGGGTTTTGCATCAAAATAAAATTACCTTTTCATTATGTTCCCAGTTTGAAACAGAGCCACATGGTTGTATGCATCCTAGATTGCCTACCCCAGGACATTTGGGGGACATGCATAGGAACAAGTTTCTCTTTGGCTCCACTATTTATACAGGAAGTGTCACTTGATTCTTATCCCCTCATTTATAATAGACAACAAACTTTGCCCAGAATGATTGACACCATCCACGTCTACTTGGTGAGAGAGTAGTAGTAGAACTCCCTGTTCCCACACAGATTGATTTTTCCTCATGGAACCACAATGACCTCGAATTTTTTGGACTTGCTTTGCTTTTAAAAACAATCATAAGCTAAGGAGAATGATGTGGCATTTCCTCACAATACTGTGCATGGACCAGGACCAACTTCACTCCTAAAGGTAGAATCTATAGCCAGCCATCATCCTCATGACCCACTTCTATCTTTTTTTCTTTTTCTTTCTTTTTTTTTTTTTTTGAATTTAAAACCAAGATTTATTAGAGTCAGATACCTCAAGCCAGGACCTTCTTATAAGACACTCAGTGAATGATAGAGACTAGGTGCCTCTCTCACAGTGAAAATCACCTTTAGTTCAGCTTTTAAGAGGCAAGATATGGCTGGCGCCACGGCACAGTAGGCTAATCTTCTGCCTGCGGTGCCGGCACACCAGGTTCTAGTCCTGGTCGGGGCTCCAGATTCTGTCCTGGTTGCTCCTCTTCCAGGCCAGCTCTCTGCTGTGGCCCAGGAAAGCAGTGGAGGATGGCCCAATGCACCCGCATGGGAGATCAGGAGAGGCACCTGGCTCCTGGCTTCGGATCAGCTTGGTGCCCTGTCAGCAGCGCGCCAGCCACAGCGGCCATTGGCGGGTGAACCAACAGAAAAGGAAGACCTTTCTCTCTGTCTCTCTCTCTCTCTCACTGTCCACTCTGCCTGTCAAAGAAAAAAAAAAGGCAAGATAGAAGAATCCAGTCTCTTCAATAATGAGCATCAAGACCTTACCAGAAATAAAAGAAAGATATGCAGAATACTGACAAGTGATCTACTATCTTATCAGTCTCCAGCTCTACTGCTTTGATGGCAAGTGACAATGGACTAAAAGCATTATGATCATGATGATCCTGAGTGCTATCCTTGCCTAAAAATAAATGTGGCTGTGCTGCTGCAAGGTGCATAGGTCTGTTTGTGAGGGGAACACAGAGATAGACAGAGTGAAAAGGTAGGTAGCTGGAATGGAAAAAAGATAGTTGGGATGAGAAGAGAATTTGCCTTCTTGCTAGCATATCTCAACACCTCCCAGACACTCTCAGACTGCACATGTACCAAACACAGAGACAAAAACACTAGAACAGAGCAAAATGTAGCATGAACCATAGGAAAATGAATCCTGTAGATTCCATGGGGATTGTTGTGTTGAACTTAAAATTATCTTCAAACAGTCACAACCTGTGTTGTATTGCTTAGGGAAAAATATTCTTTACCAACTTTTTCCAAAATGAATGAACTTATAAACAAAATTGTAGTAAAATATAAAGAGAAATATGAAAATTTATCTGATAAAGCACCCCATCATGCAGTGTATTCATATAAAGACTAAAAGTTTAAATGTTTTCGAAACATTCAAAGAAAAGGAAAGTTCCTATTTTCCCTTTACTATGCATAAGGAATTCCTATTGAAGCCAATGATGTTTTACATAAAAATCAGTGGCAAATTATGGTCCTTAATGAAAGAGGAAATTGTAATTATAGCACTGCTGGTAGTGTCACTATAGTTAAGGCTGAGCAGTCTTTTCCATTATCACTTATCAGGATTTAACAGCTCAGCTGTTTTGAGTCCTACTTGGCTGAAATGTGGTATACATCTCCTCGGTTGTTATGTAATTAGTTATTATTATTGTTATTGCATAAACAAGTATTTTAATCAGTAAAACATTTTTAATTATAAAGCTTAAAGAGAATATTTTTTTCCCTGTGACAGGTGCATGGGTGGGAAAGAAAAGAGAAATAAGGACATATGCTCAAAAGAAGGTAAACCAAAGGTAGCTGGTCCGTTGATTGCATAACTTATTTTATTTTGATTATGAGCATCAGTGTGGCCTGCTATGAAATGGAATCTTCTGGGAAAACAACCCTGTAGAAGACAAAGGGAAGCCATTCACTGGCTCCTCTCACTCTATATTTCTTTCTTAAGGAGAGTCCACATACAAGTAATTACCACAGGGCACCTGTAATTTCTCAGCACCCGTTTGGCTCCACCAGTCTTGCTTTACTAGTGAAAGCCCATCATCTTTGGCTTTTACACATTCTGTTGCCACTCACAGCATGCAGGATGTATACATCCTAATGTGGCTAAAACTTAGCATATAACCTTTTGCTAGGTCTCCCAAAGAGACTTCTTATGGCTATGTTGTTGCAACCATCCACCTACTTGCCCATGTGGGTGGCCCCAAGAAGCCAATAATAATTTTGCTTATTGCACATCATGCACAAGTGAGTAAGCTACAGCAGCAATTTCTTTATTTTTTTAGCTCTTTCTGCACTTACACCAGTGTTTCCTGGCAAATGGAAAGGCCACCTGTGGCTCTTTACATTGGAAGTGTTCATTGCCTGAAGAACAGGGTATAGCTAGTGAATATAATACATGAGAACAAAGGAAATGTCACTTAGAAAGTACCCATTATGTGCAGTATGCACTTTACCAACGTTGTCCCACTTAATACTTATAACAACCCTTGGATGTGTTATTTTTATCTTCAATTTGCATAGAAGCAAAATGAGATTCAAAGAAGTTAAGTACATGTTCCTAGAAGGTCTCATGTCTTATCAAATTCCATGCTCATCTTGTTTGCCCTCTTCACTCCCAAGTCCATACCCTCATTTTCTTCCCCACACTGTCCCAAACCCATCTCTCAGAGAAGTTGCTCATGAATGGTCCACTAAACCTCCAGTGTCGAATCCAGTGACCACTGCTCTGTACTTAACTTCTCGGCAGCTCCCAAATCATCTGGAAATCCTCTTTGCTCTTACTTTCACCACACCCTGTATCCTGAAGTGAGCAATTTCCTACCTTCCTCACAGCTTCTTGTTGGTGCCCTTGTAGGTACCTCCCTACCCTCTCAGCTTCTTGGATCCTTTTCTTTCCTTGCCCATTCTTCCATGGGGGTCTCCCAACTAATTAGATAAAGTTTTCCTCTATCTTTATCTGGGGACCACACAACATTCAAACCTACATTCTCTACCAAGATGTGGACTTGTATATATAACTTCCTAGCTATTAAAGCCATGCTTTCTAAAATGCACTTTATTTGTAATATGCCCAAAATAAATTCTTGCTTACTTCTCAGAAAAAGGCTACTATCTTTTCCTGTTTTCCCCATTGCAACACCCTTCTTTCAGTTGCTGAAACTAAAAAATAAAAGTGTCATCCCTGCATTCCCATTGCTTTTCATTTACAATCCATCACCGAATTCTGAAGATTCTGCATCTACAATATCTGAACTCTAGCGACTCAGTCCAGCACCAATGTTTCGAGTTTGCAATAGCCTCTTAATGGGGGCTCCAGCTCCTACTTCATGTAGGAGACAGTGACTTTAACAAATGACAGATTAAGTTACTCCCAGGCTTTAAGATGCTCCAAATAAATACAAAACTAATCTATCTCCTGCCTGCCTCTTCTCTCTCCTTTCTCTGTCTCCAAAATTATCCTATATCCCAACAATAAAAACCCAAATCCCTGTCTAAGTTCTCATCAGGATATCACTCTCATTCTGCTTCGTTATCACACACTCTCACACTATACCAGATACACTGGTCCTATTGTTGTCACAAATACCCGCTGCAAGCTGGGTGCCACCTCCATGACCTCAAGGCCATTACACTTGCTATGTACTCTGCCAAGAATACCTTGAGTTTTGTGTAATTGGCTCATGATTGATTGATTGATTTTTTTTTTATTTTTGACAGGCAGAGTTAGACAGTGAGAGAGAGAGAGAGAGACAGAGAGAAAGGTCTTCCTTTTCTATTGGTTCACCCCCCAATGGCCGCTGCAGCCAGCGCGTTGCAGCCGGCATGCTGCACAGATCCGAAACCAGGAGCCAGGTGCTTCCTCCTGGTCTCCCATGGGGTGCAGGGCCCAAGCGCTTGGGCCATCCTCCACTGCTTTCCCGGGCCACAGCAGAGAGCTGGACTGGAAGAGGAGCAACCGGACAGAATCCGGCGCCCTGACCAGGACTAGCACCCAGAGTGCTGGCACCGCAGGCGGAGGATTAGCCTAGTGAGCCACAGCGCTGGCCTCATGATTGATTTCTTAACCAACTGTCAATTTCTCTGAAAAGTTTTTCAGAATAAGCCTTGCAATGTTGATCATCGCACACAAGTTTAAAATATTTATTATCTGGGCTTTGGCATAAGTAAAGCTGTAATAACAAAATACCATAGAATGGGTGACTAAATAACAGAAATTTATTTTCTCACAGTTTGAATGCTATAAATTGTAGAACAGGGTGCCATCATGGTCAAGTTTTGGTGCAAGTTCTCTGCCTGGCTTGCTCTAGTGTCTTTTCAAACTCCTCTAAGTGCACCAGTTCTATTGAATAAGGCTCCACCCTTATGACTGCATTTAACCTTAATCATCTTAAAGTACTATCTCCAATGCAGTTACACAAAAGGTTAGAGGCTCAACATCAATTTTAAGGGGACATAATGTAGCATATTGCCTCCTCTATAGAAAAATATTTGGCATTCTTGGTCAATATACAAACAATATATAGGGTCTCTCCACTGTACCAAATTATCTGTGTGTATGATATAAATATTCCCCTGAAGTTGAGTGCTGCAGATTAAATATTCATTTTCCAGAGAAAGTGTTACAGATGGTCCACAATGTATGATGTTAGGACTTCCAATTACCGTTTTTAATTTTACAGTGGTATAAAAGCAAAGCACATTCAGTGGAAACTGTACTTCAGATAGTTCAGATATTGAATTTTGATCTTACCTTGGGCTAGCAACATGTGGTAAGATACTCTCTGGTCATATTGGGCAACAACAGCAAGCCCAGCTATGAGTCAGCTACATGATCATGAAGGCAAACACCTGATACTATGCACTTCACTGTGTTGCTAAGCTATGGTGCTCCATGAAGAGAAGTCAGATCAGCAACAGCCATGGTGTTCATTATAGAACACTAGTCAGTTATTCCAATTTGATGATTCTTTTTTTTAAAGATTTAGGTTTATTTATTTGA
Organism: Oryctolagus cuniculus; assembly: GCF_051225735.1. Classification (NCBI taxonomy): domain Eukaryota; kingdom Metazoa; phylum Chordata; class Mammalia; order Lagomorpha; family Leporidae; genus Oryctolagus; species Oryctolagus cuniculus. The sequence continues at coordinate 93,648,003 of NC_142873.1, forward strand.
AAGACAGAGTTACAGAGAGAGGTAGAGCTAGAGAGAGAAAAGGTCTTCCATCTGCTGGTTCACTGCCCAAATGAGCACAACAGCCAGAGCTGAGCTGATGCGAAGACAGGATCCAGGTGTTTCTTCCAGGTCTCCCACATGCGTGCATGGCCCCAGGACTTGGGCCATCTACTACTGCTTTCCAGGCCATAGCAGAGTGCTGGATCAGAAGTGGAGCAGCCGGGACTCCAACTGGCACCCTTATAGAATGTTGGCATTGCAGGCTAGGGCTCTAACACACCGCACCACAGTGTTGGCCCCATCACTTAGATTCTTTCCTCAAAATACACTCTTATAACAATAGGAGAAAAAGTCTAAAGATAAAATAAATGCAAATGTCTCCTTGGTATTCATATTTACCCTTGGAAAAAAAGGTATAAATCTGTCATGATGAGAATTAGAATGCCCCTATGGACAGTCTAAAGGAACAGAGCAGATATATAGTAGAGGACTAACAATGCTTTTCTCAACACATACACAAACACACACACACACACACACACCTTATTATCTCAGGCTTCTTCACTGTTTATCAAAATTTTAAAAGCCATTTTACATAATGTGTTTTTCCCAAAGTCTGACAACGTTCTAAGAAATCAAAACAAAAAAGAAAAATTCATCCCCAAATAACCATAGGCTATTTTTGTCAGTTATTAAAGGAATAGCCAATTAAAATGAAGTAGTACATACTATGATAGTAGAAGTAATTGCATCTTGAATATTTCTTCAGTTGGGGGGCTGACACAGCACGTAACACACCTCCTGGGATGCCTCTATCCCATATCAGAGTTCCGGGAGTTGAGTCCTGCCTCACTCCAGATCTAGCTTCTAGCCAGTGTGCTCCCCAAGAGATAGTTAGATGATGTCTCAAGTACTTGAGTCTCCAACACCCACTTGTTAGACTTGCATTGAGATATGGTTTAGCTTGGTCCACCCTGGTTTTTTTCAAGCATTTGAAGAATGAACCAGTAGATAAAAGGGAAGATTCTCTCTTTCACTTTGTATCTATCTGTATCTCCCTCCCAAATAAAATGAAAATAAATAAATGCAACATAATATCATTTATGAACATTATATATTGGTACAAACTACATATTTGGTAAGTGTACATATACTGACAAGAGTAGATATCAAGCGCATGGGTATGAATACCTACCAGAGTTAGATTTGGAGGTCCAGAAAAATAAGAAAGTAAAAAGGAGAGGAATTTACAACCAGTGATGATGGTGCACCAGGAATAGAAGTGGCTCAGTATTCGTACCTAAGGGACTGTGGAAGCAAGAGAGGATGGGAGGGAGGGATAAAGAGGGAGAAAAGAAAATAGGTATGAGCATGGAAATAGAAAAACAACTATGGCAAATATAATTTTATTCTAATCTCATCATTTCACTGAGATTTTGGTCCTCGTTCTCATGGAACACTTCTTGAGAGTGGATAAAATTCATAGCAGGAGTCAGGGTGCTAGGATCAGAGAAGCAAATAGTACAAGTTTAGACACACGGGCAGACATAAATGGAAGGAGCTGCCAAATTGTCCTTTTTCTTTCAGTGAGCCTAGGATTCTATCCTGACTTATTTATGCCACCTACTGGTGCTTTCAATTACTAGTCTTTCCAAGACCTATTCATGCTGTTTGGCTTGGACAATTTCAGTTATTTGGGAGCAAGTACTGAACTGACAGTTTTTCTCTCATTTTTTTGCTAATGATATCTTTTCTGAAGCTACTTCTTGCCCCTATACTGGTATGTTCCAATCTTTTTCTTTGTTAGTGAAACCACAGAATTTTCATTATTTTTTTGTTAGATAACTCTCAAGGAAAAAAAAAAGAGTATGTAGCTTCCAGTAGCAGCAAGAAAAATATTTCCCAAATTTCCTATAAAGAGCAGTGTAGCTTACCTTTTCCAAAGCTGGAAATCTTTTGTAATGGAAAGGTCTTGTGTCCACTTAAAATACATTTCTAACACTTCCCCATTTGATTGAAAACATTTTCACACATAGATTCTTAGGGATAGATTTCTAGGCTTTTTAAAAACTTGTATGGTTACTTCGAAATTATAACAATCTTACACTTGCATGTATATTATCACCTGCCTTTATTATTTTATTGCTATTTCCTCTGACATTCTTTTCTTAATAGTCGCATTTGTCGGACTATTCTCTGCCTTGATTCAGCAAAAGACAATAGACATCTGTACTTTGAATGCTATTTCAGTCAGCCAGCCAGTCACTTACTTCATTACTGATGATTTCCCTGCCTGTGTGCATTAGTCTAGTCAGATCTTAGACCTATTCATAAATATGCCATTAATTAACAAATGAAAAAGTTCTACCCAGGAAATCCTGTGTCATTCTGCATTTCTTTCTCAACAGAACAGTGAATCACTGAATCATATTGAATCATCTCCCATTCATGTTTAGAATCTACTACTCTGAAGGAGAAAACTCAGGAAGTTATTTCTGGAGCAAACACTGAGAATAACCACTACAGCGACAAGTCATCTCTTTCTTGGCGATGTGACTATTAAGCAGCTGAAGTTAATTCCAGGAACAGATTGTCCTCAAAATATTTCTGCCAAATCCCATATGAACATAATGCTTTTGTTAGAGAGAAGGAATACTGAGTCTCTTGAGGACCCTGAATGTCAGAAGGGACTTGAGGTCATAAGGCAGGGCTCAGAAAACTATAAACTACGGGCCAAATCTATTCCACCACCTGTTTTTGTATAGCCTGTGGGCAAAGAATGGTTTTTACATATTATTTCATGATGCATGAAAATTATATGAAACTTAAATTCCAGCGCCTATAAATAAAGTCCTATTGGAGCATAGCCAAGTCCATTTATTTACATTTTGTCTTTGGCTGCTTTCACACTACAACAGCTGGGTTGAATGAACGGCTGCAGCAGAGACGACTTGACTCACAGACCTGAAAATATGTATTAACTGTCCTCTGCACAAAAATTTACTGATCTTCACTCTAAGATCAAAATGATGAGAGAGAAGAGATGTGATATGGAGGAGTCCTTGGTCAAAAACCCCCATGAATGCGTTTCCAGGAAAAACATGAAAACAAATGCAGCCCATCATCCATGAGTATCCATTGCTCTCACTTCCCAAACATTTAATTCTCTCACCATCATACTCTGGTCTCAAGAATCTTGAGGTTCTCTTCTTGCTATTTCCAGGTTCATCTTGAACTATACAAAAAGAGGGCTCTTAATAGATATTCTCCTTGAAAATCATAACTAATTTTTGGTGGTCCATGAAAGCTACTTTTGAACAGAGTTGAAAAACCCAGGAGTTAGCCCAGAAAACAAGCTAAAATTCTTCAAAGTAGGGTCTTAGTTTATTTATGATATAGTATGAGAGCAAAAGCCTAGCACAATGTGGGAGCATGTCTCCATGGTTTTGCTTTCTTCAGAACCTTGACTATGAAGTTGTGAGTTCCCTGTTTTCTCTGAAGTTTTATATCACTAGTCCAGTAACACCTGAAAATCTTTAAGTCTTTTTGTTTAACTTTTTTTATTTAAAGATTTATTTATTTATTTGAAAGGCAGAGTAACAGAAAGGTAGAGAGAGAGAAAGATGGAGAGAGAGAGAGAGAGAGAGAGAGAGAGAGAGAGAGAGAGAGAAAGAGAGGTCTTTCATCCACTGGTTCACTCCCCAAATGGCTGCAATGGTCAGAGTTTCACCAATCTGAAGCCAGGAGCCAGGACCTTCTTCTGAGTCTCCCACATGGGTGCAGAGGCCCAAGGACATGGGCCATCTTCAAATGCTTTCCCAGGCCACAGCAGAGAGCTGGATGGGAAGTGGAGCAGCGTATATGATGTGGGATGCTGGCACAGCAGGTGGCAGCTTTAACTGGGACACCCTAGTGCTGGCCCCTGTTTAATTTTCAGTCTTCAAAATTGCTAATAAACAAGTGCCTCAAGGGATAAAAAATGCAGAAAGAAGGGAGGAGAACACTTACACTTGGACTATGGCCTTGTCTAAATAAGGTCAGAGTTTGTGAACTCAAGAGGCTTCCATAACCTTGGCAACTCATGACAAGAGCCTCGGGTGATTACTGACGTCATAAATAAGAGTGTCAATTGTTAAATCAACAACAGGAATCACTGCAATCCCAGCTGTTCTGTTTCCCATCCTGCTAATTGCTAATATACTTGGGAAAACAGCAGAAGATGGCCTGAGTATTTCAGTCCCTACCACCCATGTGGAAGACTGGTTGGAGTTCCTTACTCCTGGTTTCTTCCTGGCCCAGCTCCAACTGCTGCGGGCATTTGGAGAGTGAACCAAAAATAAAGACATCTCTCCTCTCTCTGTTTTTGAATAGTTTTTTCTTTAAAATAATAAAAACTCAAGATGTAGAAATCCTAAATTTATATGTTTCTCTTATAAGTCTAAAGTTACACAAAGCAAAAATAGTTTATCTCTCATAAAAATAGATAAATCGGTGCCAGCGCTGTGGCGTAATGGGCAAAGCCTCTGCATTCAATGCCAGCATCCAATATGGTTCAAGTCCTGGCTGCTCCACTTCTGATCCAGTTCTCTGCTATGGCCAGGGAAAACAGTAGAAGATGGCACAAGGTCCTTGGGCCCCTGCACCCTTGTGGGAGATCCAGAAGGAGCTCCTGGTTCCTGGATCCTGGATCCTGGATACTAGCTTCAGATAGGCCCAGCTCCTACCCTTACAGCAACTTGGGGTGTGAACCAGAGGATGGAAGATTCTCTCCCTCTCTTTCTCTCTCTCTCTCCCTCTCTCTCTCTTTTCCCCATCTCTCTGTAACTCTGCTTTTCAAATAAATAAATAAATATTTTAAGGTGAAGCAATCAAAATAGAAATTAGAATATATATAGAAATAAATAACAATAAAAATCACATTAAATTTTATGCTACAACTAAAAGCATGAGATGAAGTAAAATTATAGATTTAAGTGAATGCTAGAAACATACCAGGGGAATCCAATTCAATCCCATCAAGGTGGCATGTACCAATGCCATCTCACTAGTCCCAGTGATCAATTTCTGTTCACAATTGATCATAATGATAGGACTAAGAACCAAAGGGATCACATAAACAAGAATAGTGTCTGCAAATACTAGCTGATAGAATAAAAAAGGGAGAGAATGATCCAACATGGGAAGTGAGATACACAGCAGAATCATAGAATGGCAGATGTCCTAAACAGCACTCTGGCCTCAGAATCAGCCCTTAAGGCATGCGCATCCGGCTGAAAAGCCCATGAGAGTATTTCAGGCATGGAAAGCCAACACACTCTGGGGACAAAAAAAAAAAAAAAAAAAAAAAACAACAACAACAACAACAACAAAAAAAACCTAAATGAAAGATCTCTGCGAGTGAGATTCCAGTGGAAAGAATGGGTCATCAAAGAAGGAGGTACCTTTCTCTGAAGGGAGGAGAGAACTTCCACTTTGACCATGGCCTTTTCTAAATATGATCAGAGTCGGTGAACTCAGAGGGCTTCCATAGCCTTGGCAGCTCATGACAAGAGCCTGGGGTGATTACTGATGCCATAAACAAGAGTGTCAATTTGTTAAGTCAACAACAGGAGTCACTGTGCACTTACTCCTCATGTAGGATCTTTGTCCTTAGTGTGCTGTACATTGAGATTTAATGCTATAACTAGTACTCAAACAGTATTTTTCACTTTATGTTTCTGTGTGGGAGCAAACTGTTGAAATCTTTACTTAATGTATGCTAAACTGATCTTCTGTATATAGAGAATCGAAAATGAATCTTGATGTGAATGGAAGGGGAGAAGGAGTGGGAAAGGGGAGGGTTGCGGGTGGGAGGGATGTTATTGGGGGGAAGCCATTGTAATCCTTTAGAATACTATACCGCAGTAAGAAACAACGAAATTCAGTCCTTTGCAACAAAATGGAGGAATCTGGAACACATCATGCTGAGTGAAATAAGCCAGTCCCAAAGGGACAAATACCATATGTTCTCCCTGTTCGGTGACAACTGACTGAACACCAAAAAGGAAATCTGCTGAAGTGAAATCGACACTATGAGAAATGGTGACTTGATCAGCATAGCCCTGACTGTTAATGAACAACTTAATACATTATCCCTCTTAGTAGTTTTTTTTGTCTGTTCTACTTAATATGACTGGTTTAGATCTGTAATTAATACACAGTTATTCTTAAGTGTTGAAATTTAACTGAAATGTGATCCCTGTTAAACATAAGAGTGGGAATAAGAGAGGGAAGAGATGTACAATTTGGGACATGCTCAAGCTGACTTGCCCCAAATGGTTGAGTTAGAAACATACCAGGGGACTCCAATTTAATCCCATCAAGGTGGCATGTACCAATGCCATCTCACTAGTCCCAGTGATCAATTTCAGTCCACAATTGATCATAATGAAAGGACTAAGAGTCAAAGGGAGCACATAAACAAGTCTAGTACCTGCTAATACTAACCGATAGAATAAATAAAGGGGAGAGTGATCCAACATGGGAAGCGAGATACTCAGCAGACTCCTAGAATGGCAGATGTCCTAAACAGCACTCTGGCCTCAGAATCAGCCCTAAAGGCATTCGGATCTGGCTGAAAAGCCCATGAGAGTATTTCAGGCATGGAAAGCCAACACACTCTGGCAAAAAAAAAAAACAAAAAAAAAACAACACCTAAATGAAAGATCTCTGCGAGTGAGATCCCAGTGGAAAAACAGGTCTTCAAAGAAGGAGGTACCTTTCTCTGAAGGAAGGAGAGAACCTCCACTTTGACCATGACCTTGTCTAAACAAGATAAGAGTAATCCATAAGCTGTATTTTGGAAATTTATATTCATTAAATAAAAGTTTGAAAGCAAAAAAAAAAAGAACTTCCAAATTCCAAAAAGCAGCAAGAAAAAAAAAGATTTAAGTGAATGCATTAAAAAATTTAAGAAAGAATTAAAACACAAAACTGTGTAACCCAAGAAGCTATAAAAATAGCAACAAATTAAACCCAAAGGAAGTAAAGTAAAGAAGTAACAAAACAAGAGCAGAAGTAATTGAAGTATAACACAAATGTGAAATAGTTAAAGAAATAAAGCTAAATTCTAACTCTGATTTTTGCAGGAAAACTAAAGAAGATATATATAAATATACTACATACTAAATCTGTCCATTGAAATGAAATTCCTAGGAAAGCAAAGTTAAAGTGACAGAAATTCAATCAGCCACTGCAACAGAGGAAAAGTTTATGGAGTATGAAGCATTGCACTGGAAGGTGCGCAGTAATCTTCAGAAATCATCATACCATGGATCTACAATGGTAATTTTTCTTGTGTATAAATTATAACTTAACAAAACTATTAAGAATTTGAAATATAGAAAAAGGATCATTCACAATGACAAATTCAGTCCAGTTGAATTCTCTCAAAGATATTATATACTTTAACACAAATAATGAATAAAGCAGGAATTCATCACAAATTGTTTTATGAGGCCATCACAGGCTTTATCTCAAAATCTATCAAAGAGAAAACAATAAAAGAAGCTTAAAGGTCAAAGTTCCTCATAAATATTCACCAAAAATTCTGAACAAATAGTTAAAGCCCAAATTCAATGATTATATAATCATACACACACACAGTCATCAATGCATTTCTGCTTGTTTCAAGAGTGCAAGTTCAGTTTGCCATTCGAAAATCAATAAATGTATTTCAACACAAAAAAGTAAAAGAAAAAAATCGTAAGACAACCACAAAAGATGCAAAAAACATTTTACAAAATTAAATACCAATTAATAATCAAATAAGAAACCACTTTGCAAATTGGCAATAGAATAGAACTTTATCAACATGATAGTCAATTTTTATAAAAACCTCTAAGGTACTAGAAAAAAATACTAAAATGGATAAAGTATTACATTGTACATCAACAGTCAGGACAAGAGCTGATCAAGTCACTGTTTCTCATAGTGTCCATTTCACTTCAACAAGTTTCCCCTTTGGTGCTCAGATCAGCCCTTGCTCTGACTGTTGATGAGCAACTTAATATGTTACCCCTCTTAGTATTTTTGTTTGTTTGTTCTACTTAATTCTTTTGGTTGAATACTGTAATCAATACACAATTCTTTTTAAGTGCTGAAACTTAACTGAAAAGTGATCACTATTAAATATAAGAGTGGGAATAAGAGAGGGAAGAGATGTATAATTCGGGACATGGTCAAGCTGACTTACCTCAAACAGTAGAGTTAGAAACATACCAGGGGATTCCAATTCAATCCCATCAAGGTGGCATGTACCAATGCCATCTCACTAGTCCCAGTGATCAATTTCTGTTCACAATTGATCATAATGATAGGACTAAGAACCAAAGGGATCACATAAACAAGAATAGTGTCTGCAAATACTAGCTGATAGGATAAAAAAGGGAGAGAATGGTCCAACATGGGAAGTGAGATACACAGCAGAACCATAGAATGGCAGATGTCCTAAACAGCACTCTGGCCTCAGAATCAGCCCTTAAGGCATGCGGATCTGGCTGAAAAGCCCATGAGAGTATTTCAGGCATGGAAAGCCAAGGCATTCTGGCGGAAAAAAAAAAAAAAAAAACTAAATGGAAGATCTCCACAAGTGAGATCCCAATGGAAAGAACGGGTCATCAAAGAAGGAAGTACCTTTCTCTGAAGGGAGGAGAGAACTTCCACTTCGACCATGACCTTGTCTAAATATGATCAGAGTCGGTGAACTCGGGGGCTTCCATAGCCTTGGCAGCTCATGACAAGAGCCTGGGGTGATTACTGATGCCATAAACAAGAGTGTCAATTTGTTAAGTCAACAACAGGAGTCACTGTGCACTTACTCCTCATGTAGGATCTTTGTCCTTAGTGTGCTGTACATTGAGATTTAATGCTATAACTAGTACTCAAACAGTATTTTTCACTTTATGTTTCTGTGTGGGAGCAAACTGTTGAAATCTTTACTTAATGTTTGCTAAACTGATCTTCTGTATATAAAGAGAATCGAAAATGAATCTTGATGTGAATGGAAGGGGAGAGGGAGTGGGAAAGGGGAGGGTTGCGGGTGGGAGGGACGTTATTGGGGGGAAGCCATTGTAATCCATAAGCTGTACTTTGGAAATTTATATTCATTAAATAAAAGTTAAAAAAAAAACCTCTAAGGTAATACTTAACAGTGAAATGAAAAATCCTTCTCCTGAAATTAGAAACAACAAAACAGTACCAAAAAAAAGTACACTTTTCTGTTTAACTTTGAAAGAAAAAAGCCAAAAAGATATGTTTGCCATTATCAATTAAAACTAAATTCTTCCAATCCTATTTCCTATAAAGAATGTTGTATTATCAATGTATCAATGTACACAAACTAGTTTATATGTACACTCAAAAGACATGTGCAAGAGTCTTCATATCAGTATTGTTCATAAGAATCAGACTAGGTCCTGCCTCCATCAGTGACAGAACATGCGATATATACATATACAATATATAAACGAAAGTTATCAAAGTACTCTACAGCCAGAACCTATCATTCTGATTTGTCTTCCAATTTTTCAACTTTAAAATGTTGTGAGACAATATAAACATTCGGTAGAAATCATCCTTTGAATTTTGATTTTTGATCTGTTCCCTGGCTAATAATATGTAGTACAATACTGTCTTATGACGCTTGGTGGCAGCAGCAAGCCACAGCTCCCAGCCAGCCACTTGATCACAAAACTGAACAGCCAGTAAGCTAAGATGCTCCATAGGTTAGCTGTTGAATGCATTTCTGACTTACAATGTTTTCAAGCCATGATAAGTTTTTCAGGACATAGTGTTCATGGTGATGAGCAGCATGTGGGTGATAGGAGTCCAAGCTAAAGTGCTCAGGTGTCTAGTAACTTATGTCCTTGCCCTGTCACCTGGAGAGACTCAGTGGGGGAATTTGATTTTGTTATCTAGTAATAATGCTTTTTCTAGTTCCTTGGTTTTTCTTAGTCTCACATTTGACAACTGGCTATCTTGGAAAACAGTGGAATATGGTTTCAAGAGTTCTGGGAAACTTTTGGTCAAATCTGAATTATTATTAGAGGTGTATTTATCACTTTCTTAAGGGCACTTCTTTATTGAGAATATTAAAAAGAAATAAACTTGGTGTGAACAACTTTAAGCGGTGTCATATAATAGTCTTGATCTAGAATGATATACAACCAAGCAAAACTGGAACATAACACTGAGGTTAAAGCCCCAGCATCAGAAAAACCTACATTCAAGTTCTGGATCTACTGATGCCAGCTAGTTGACCTTCGACAAAACTGTTCCTTCCTTTAACGTCTCACCTGAAAAGTAGGAACAACAATAGTTCTAATCTCAAGAGCTGTTGGGAAAAGTAATGAAGATAATACTTGTTATAGCATTTATTATGTAAAAAGATTCCTACCATGTTAGCGTTATTATTTTCAAGATGGTAAAAGGGAAAGTGATGGCACAAGTGGTGGGTGCTAAAAAGATGTAATGAACCTAAGACAGAAAGACAAAGAGATGATAAATTTTGAGATGAAAGATTTCAAAGATAAATCTCATTTCCTTCGTGGTTTTACCTTGATTAGGCCCTTTCTGATGCATGTTTTCAGCTCCAACTAGGAAAGATCACATCAGGACAATGAGTCACACTTCGAAGCCTATGTGGAAATTCTCTGAATGTATCCCTTTAGAAAGGATTCCCAGAGATGGAGGCTGGTTTTGCCAGTGACTTATCCATAAAGGCTTCTACCTTGATGCTCTATCTATCTGCATATAGAATCTTTTTGGCAGATACCTGGGTAGGATGAAAGAAACCATGTATTTATTTTATTGAGACATTCTAAATTTAGCTTTACTGGTGTATTGATGGTTTTCCTTGTGTTTTATTTTAGTGAGAGGATTTTGGTGAAGTGTCATGTAAATAATAAGTCATAACTGAAAAGAGTACATGGGTTACAATCAGCCTTTGTGAGTCTTTGACCTATGATCCTCTGTATTACCCTGAATCTCTGCAATGTATTCATAAAAACTGGCATTCAGAGAAAATAATAATAGCAAGTATTAGGAATAATAATAATAAGTAACATAGGAAATCATCACATAATCATTTCACTCTAGTTTTATGATGCATGCTGGCTTTTACTGCAACTGATTAATTTTATGACTAATAGCAAAATGAGAAAACACAAAACTAATAGCAGAACAGAGCCACCTAGCTACCATCAAACTGGTAAACAATCATGATGAAGCTCCCCAGGCCCACACGAGGTGATTTTTTTGCTGGTTCAGGCATGTTCCTGGACTAACCCTCCCTTCGCTCTCCCAAACTCTTCCATTTTTCACATCACCTGCTTGGGCTGTCATTCTCCTCTCCTACCTGCCTCTCCCAGCCCCACTTAGATTTCATTGCCAATTATGATTTTTTTCTCTTCTTGGTCTATCAGAATTAACCTGGTTGAAGTAATAAAGTGATATTCTCACTCCTCTGAGCATTCAGTTTTTTTTCATTAGAACAGCCCACAAACGATAAACCGGTACCGATTACAGGCATTTGGTGCATTTGGTAATTTTAAATGATGTATGAAAGCAGAATAGATATAATTGAATTTCTAAATCCTTTGATTCAACTTGGCTGAAAATTGTGATAAAACTAGTTTTGAATACAAAACTAGAAAAAGTTAAGATTAAAAATCACAGGAAGATAGCTTATAACTTACAGGTTACTGCTGTCTTTTTTTTTTTTTTTTAAGTATTCTTTCCACCATTAGTCCACCAAAGATATTGTCATACAGTTTTTGATCACAAAGCTCATATTTGGAAATATTAATTTGGGATTTTTACTTATAATATTATAGGGTTTCAAACTTGAAAAGAGCTTAGAATTACTTTTGATAAGTCCAAGCTCCTTATGTTACGAATTAAAAAAATTGAGTCTTACAAGAGTAAAGAGTTTAATCCTGAATCACAGGCTGCTTTACAGTAGAGCCCTATATTGAATCCACGCGACCAGAGTCACCCTGCTCAAATTCAAGATCTGGAGCAATTCCTTATACAGTGGAGAATCCATGAATAGTAATCATGAAGGATGGAAGGAAGGAATTTTCTTTAACACAAATAGGAGTTCATTCTTAGAACATCATTTATATGATCTTCAGGATAAGTATATATTCTGTGAATATAGAATGCATAGAAAGCATAGCCCAGATGAGGTAAATGTTTTAAAAACAAAATATGCCTGGAAAAGAAGCAAGATTACAAGGAGTGAGTCTCAAAGACATAGACCCTAAGTCCCTTAAACAATGTGTAAAGTTTGTGTAGAATGTAGGATAATTGTGAGTTTCTAGATATTGTGATCATGAAATGACTGATAGGAGCTTGTGCTTTGAAATGCTTATTCTCAAACTGCCTATGACACAATTTAGACTGTCGTTTCAATCCAAGGTAGACCATCAACAGCCTCAATTCACCACCCAAGAAGGAATTACCACCTTACAATCCAAATGATCATCATAATCAAACCGTGAATAGAACTGGCCTCCCTGAGGCATTTGCACAATTCATGGCATTTAGGTGCTCAATAAAGAATGTCCTTGAAAAGTGAATTATCTTGTCAGAGAATACTGGTAAATTTGCTCAGCTTATATACCTGAAGTATGTAATTTGTTTTTGTTTCTTTTCTCTCTCTCTCTCCTTTTTTTTTTTTTTTTTTGACAGGCAGAGTGGACAGTGAGAGAGAGAGACAGAGAGAAAGGTCTTCCTTTGCCGTTGGTTCACCCTCCAATGGCCGCCGCGGCCGTCGCACTGCGGCTGGCGCACCGCACTGATCCAATGGCAGGAGCCAGGTACTTCTCCTGGTCTCCCATGGGGTGCAGGGCCCAAGCACTTGGGCCATCCTCCACTGTACTCCCTGGTCACAGCAGAGAGCTGGGCTGGAAGAGGGGCAACCGGGACAGAATCCGGCGCCCTGACCGGGACTAGAACCTGGTTTTCCGGCGCCACAAGGCAGAGGATTAGCCTAGTGAGCCGTGGCGCTGGCCCTGAAGTATGTAATTTGAAGCTACCTTTGGAAATGACGTCATTAACATTTTGTGTTAATAAGTCAACTTCCATATCATTTGTAAAGGAAAATTCTACTGGTGGCAACTTTCTTAACCTATGTAACCTTGTCTTGAAAATAAGATGGAAACAGTCTATGTATTTAGAACAGGAATGCAATCTTCTAAAAAACAAACAAACAAACAAACAAACAAGCAAACAAACACACCCTTGCACTTAGTTTTGTATATAAATGCAACTTGCTCCAGGGAAGACGCATTTGCCAAAGACAGTGAAAGCAAAATCTTGACATCCATGGCAGTTTCAACTTCCCCACTCCTCAAGGAGAAAGTTCTTTTCCTATTTCTCTGAGCTGGGAGAAGTGCTCCCTAGAGCCTAGGCAGAAACAATATATTCTATAGGGACAGAGTGTAATGCAGGCAGATGATCTCAAAACACATCCTGTGGAAGTAGCTCACAGCCTTGGATGGATGAGCACAGCTGCTTTTCTTGGTGACTCTTCAGGGGACAGTGCCCTGCCAGGGGACCAGCCATGACAGATAAAGAGGGGTTTTCTGAGTTTGGAATGGTATCGGGAATGGCACTTTGGGAATGAATCTGACGGCTCCCACTCTCTGGATTTTTGTATCGTGAGAGAGAAGGAGCCACCTGTTGGAGGTACAGGAGTCAGGGAGGGAGCAGCTCTGTTTGTACCTGTGAGGAAACAATGAAAGAACCAACAGCTCCAGAACTTTAAGCTCTGAGGCAACCAGAGGAGAAACAGAAAGAGACCTTTCACTTGCTATTTCACTCCTCAGATGGCCCAAAACCCAGATCTTCTTTCAAAACTTGAAAGAAGATTCTGTCCCATTTTTGGAGGCTTAAAAATAGACTACTGAGAAGGAAGAAAATTGCATGGTAGGCCTCAAATCTTTTCAAAATGTGATAATTAAATATGAAAGTATTTATATATACATATATGTATGTGTGTGTGTGTGTGTGTGTGTGTGTATATATATATATAATCTTGGAGCTCAGAATCGTTAAGGAAAAGCAGTCTCCAGTACCTGGGGATTTACTAATCTTATTCTTTCTCAGAATCCCATGGTTTTGTTGTAACAGTAATAAAAACACCACATCCACATATTTTGGCACTAAAAAATTGTTTAGTCTGTAGGGATTTTCAGCCAAAGCCATAGCCCAAAATATTTTTGTAAATTAGCACAGAAAGACATACATATAAACCGCTATACTATAAAAGAAAGATTATTGCTACAGCTATCACCAAAGCACTATAAAGTGCAAGAGTGCAGACAGAATATTTTAACTGATAGAATGAATGAAGTTATATAATTCAGTTCATTACATTCAAATTGGGTTTTGAATGAGTTGTTGAACTCTAACAGTAAGAAACAGACATTGCATTCTAAGCTACAAGAGTAGTATAGGGAAAGGTTCTTAGGCCCAAGCATCCACCCTGTGTTAGGAATGGAAAGATGATCAGAGAGGACAGAAAACAAGACACAGGAAACAAAAGGGGTTGCAGGATGGTGGGCAGTATGTTTGCCTCCAGGTCTGTCCCAACTAAGAGATTTTGCTCATATAAATGACACACTACCTACATGGAAATTGACATCCATCATTTGTAAGCTGGATAATTGAATTTCCAGAAGTTTTCGGGTAATCTGTATACTGCAGGTATTTCCCCAGACCCCACTAGTCGGAGTGTGTAAACAAGCAAGGATGGGGTCAGCACTATGGTTAAGTCGCAGCTAGTAAAATTGGCAAACCATTTGGTCCCAGCTGCTCCACTTCTGATGCAGCTCCTTGCTAATGCACCTGGGAAAGCAGTGGGAGATCTGTTCAATTCTGGTCTATTTCACAGGAAAGCCCACCAGGAGACTTTTTCCAGACTCCCTCTTCATCTGGTTATCTCTATATTTGAGATACTGACTAGAGATTAGAAAGCACAAGCATGGAGATCATTGGATGCGTCTGTCTTCTCTCCTCCCTGGGCACAGCCTCCAGGAATGAGTGTGACTTTGTGACTGAATTTCCTTTCTAAGCCTGGATCCCCACTGTGGATGTAGCTTTCTCTGAAGAACTTCTGCTTCTTGGTTTTGGATACACGGTCTCCTCACATTGCTCTTCCAGCCCTAAGGATGAGTAGTAGCTTCTGGGCTAACCTATACCTTGATTCTCTATCCTTGGTTTGCCTTCCCAGATTTTCCATTATTTGTGAAGCCAAATTTCTACATTGCTACCTTTGCTTAAAAGACCTGGTGTTGCATATTTTTCTCCTAAAGTTTGATGAATACAGATGGTCCAATAAGACTAGCTAATAAAAGGGGTAATAGCTTTAGCTTCCTCTTTCTCTGCCTTTTCCTACTTCAGTCCTTTATACTTAAAAAGTTATTTTATTGTTGTTCTCAATTGACTTAAAATGAATCAAGTTCACTTACCATTAGCCCTTATATGCTTCCTAACCATTCCCTGTAATTTCCCGAAACATGTTTAACATCTATTATGTGTAGAAACTCTGCTAATTGAACATGTGCTCACAGAAAGCAGTGTAGCCAAGTACAGGACCATGTTGCTAAATAATTAACACATAGTGTGATAATGTCTGAGTCACCCCTACAGTCAGTGGAAAGCAGATTTTAGAGAAATCAGCTCCTGATTGGTCTGGGGTTAAAAAAATAAAAGGAGTGTTCAAAAGTACATCATACAGAAAGACAATTCAGAAAATATTTTTTCCAAAACACCTGTAGAATAGGCACTCACTTTGTGCTTATTGTATTTGCAAAAGTGCTTTACATATACACACACCCCTTCTTTTGATCCTCAAAACAGTTCTCTGAGGTGGGATCTATAATTTTCTCCACTTACCAGATGGGAAAGCGGGGCAAATCAGGATAAAATAGCTGCCCCCAAAAGGAGTTGGACTTTAAAGCATTCTGTAATCTGATTCTAGCAACTAAACACCTAATGACTTCTCATAAATAACTAGTGGCTTCATACACATGCACAATTATTTTAATATGGAAGGGACTGAAGGTTGGATAGAAGTTTGATAAGGTGAGTAGTGAAGGAAGATTTTCCACATTGGAAGGAATAATAGGAGCCAAGTCATAGAGATAGAAGAGTACAGACATTGTTCAGCAAGGGGAATCATACCATTGATCTCTTGCTTTATTGTTAGAGATCAAACATGTCCAGATAAGGAAAGTCATCTGTGAAGGTTAACTTTAGGCATTGGTTTGAGTGGATGAAGGAATACCCAGATAGCTATTAAGGCACTACCCCCCAGTGTATTCAGGAGGGTGTTTCCGGAGGAGATTGGCAAGTGAGCCAGTGGACTGAGTGGGGGAAATCTGCTTCAAGGCTGGCAAACACCATTCAAGCTGCTGGGAGCTTGGCTAGAACAAAAGGCAGAGGAAAGGTGAATTCATTCCTCTCTCTTCCAGAGCTGGAACACCTTCAACTTCTCCTTCCCTTGGACAGTACAATTGCCTTTGGACCCAAAGATTTGCGCCAGTAGCCTGTTGGGTTGTTGGACTTTTGGTCTCAGACTGAGAGTTATACTATATTTCCCTAATTATGAGGCTATTGGCCTTGATCAGCCAACAGGCTCCCTGGTTTTCTGGCCTGCAGAGAGCCTATTATGTGACTTCTCAGCCTCCATTTTCACGTGAGTTAACAGATTCTCTCTCACATATCTGTCTAGCAATTGATTCATCTGTCAATTGATTGATAGATCAATAAGTATGTCTTTTTGCTCCTGTCTCTCTGAAGAACCATAACTAGTAAACTATCCTAAAATGTTTCAACTTAATAAAATATAACTGAAAGGAGTCATTGTTTAACTCTGCAGAATAAGAGTTTGTGAAAAATAAATGTGTACTGTCACTTTTTTAGCAATTTGCTAGCTTTTTATTCCTGTAAAATAATCCCAAATCAACAATAAATTAAAGATGAGGGAAAGTAGCAACTAAAACATATTATTTCTTCCTCTCCACAATGCCTATACAAATTATGCACATGCATAACTGGGTTCAAAACTTTATTCCAAGTTATGTGATTGGAGATCATATTTCATAAAACAAAAGGCAAACATGTCCTTTTATGTCTTTGTTGATCACCATAAGCCCTGAGTATTATACATAAAAAATTCTATTCTGAAAATTGGCAAATATACTAAGATGGATAAATTACTGTTAACTTGAAGTACAAATGAGCATTAATAAATAATTTATATACTGCCAAAAGTAACATAGAATATTATATGTTCACATACTATAAAATATTCAACACCAGGAAAAATTATCTTAGATTTAGATATTATATCTTTATAAAATTATATATTCTCTATTTTTTCTGTTTTCATAGTTTTTTGTCAAAAATTAGTATCCTTATCACTTTTTATTCGAAAGCCCAATCTGTCTTCAGCATCCTCTCCATTTTGAATGACCACCAGGGGGCAGATATGATCAAGCCATTTAATAAGTATCTATCGCTGCTTTCAATTTTTAATTTGAGATAACAGTATATTACTGAAGCCAAAGGTTTATTTTTTTCTGAAAATATATCCTCAACTTCTAAATGCATTGGTGTCATGGAAGCTTAGAGTAGAATTGCAATTACCAGAGGATGGCGAGTATAGGGAATGAGGAAATGTTGATTAACAGGTACAAAGTTATAGTTAGTCTAGAGAAAGAAGTTCTGGTATCCTATTTCACAGTAGGGTTACTCCAGATAATGATAATGTACTGTATTCTTTTATAATAGAAAAAATTGAAATATAAGATCTTGAATGTTTTCATGTTAAAGATAAATGTTTGAGGATATGGATATATTTCTACTGATTTGAAGATTAGACAGGTTATACAATATGCACATCACATGGTACCCAAACAGGTCCGATTTTTATGTATCAAGAACTCAATCCAGATCTCCAACGTGTATGGCAGGAACCTAATCACTTGAGCCATCAATACTGCCTTCAAAGGTCTGGGTTAACAGGAAGCTGGATTCAATTCTAGAGGCGAGTGTTGAACCCAGGTACTCCATTATAAGACAAAAACATCTTACCTTTAATCTAAACTATGCCTTTCCCTTTCTATTTTTTCATGTTGATACATATTACTATAAACTTCAATCTTAATACTGTTTTTGCTATATTCTACAAATTGTGATATGTTGTATTTCCATTTTTTATTTATTTGTTTCAAGAGCTTTTAAAAATTATCTTTTTTTTGACAGGCAGAGTTAGACAGTGAGAGAGAGAGAGACAGAGAGAAAGGTCTTCCTTCCATTGGTTCACTCCACAAATGGCCACTACGGCCAGTGCGCAATGCTGATCCAAAGCCAGGAGCCAGGTGCTTCCTCCTGGTCTCCCATGCAGGTGCAGGGCCCAAGAACTTGGGCAATCCTCCACTGCCTTCCCGGGCCATAGCAGAGAGCTGGACTGGAAGAGGAGCAACCGGGACTAGTACCCGGTGCCCAACCGGGACTAGAACCCGGAGTGCTGGCGCCACAGGCAGAGGATTAACCTAGTGAGCCACGGTGTCGGCCTTAAAAATTTTCTTTCAACTTCTTCAATGACCAGTTGTTGATTTAGGAGCATGTTGTCTTGTCTCCATGTATTTATAAAATTTTTAAAGTTTCAGTTATTGTTTATTTTTCGTTTTACTCCACTGTGGTCGGAAAAGGTAAATGATATTGTTGTAATTTTTTAAAATTCATTAATGAGTCTTGTTTTATGGTCTCTCCTAGAGAATTTTCCATTTATTGATTAAGATAACATATTCTGCAGCTTTTAGATGGTATGTTCTGTAAATGTCTCTGCTCTATAGTGTAACTTAACTCTAATGTGTCTTTGTTGATTTTTTTTATCAAGATGATCTGTCCACTGATGAAAGTGGAGTGTTAGTGAAAAGCTTAGCACAGAAGATGGCAGAATAGGGAGGGAGCACACTGATGGTCCGGGAAGGGGAGGTTCAAAGAGGGGTGAGAATTTGTAGTTTCGGGGAAAGGGAAGCTCTTCTGAAACAGGGGAGACAGGACATTCGGATCTAGCTAAAAGGTCCATGAGAGTCTCACAGGCATGGAAAGCCATGACATGGTGGCAAAAAACAATCTAAATGAAAAATCCTGGTGAACAAGACCCCAGCAGAAGGAACAGGCCATCAAGGAGAGAGGCGCCTTTCTCTGAAGGGAGGAAGGAACCTCCACTGTGATATGGCCTTGACCAAACAAGTTCAGAATCGGTGAACTCAAAGGGCTTCCATGGCCTAGACAGTCATAGCAAGAGTCTCAGGTGATTGCTGACGTCATAAATAAGAGTGCCAATTGTTAAATCAACAACGGGAGTCACTGGGTACAGGTTTCCCACATAGGATCTCTGTCCTTAATGTGTTTTACTATGAAACTTAAAAACAACACTACTAGTCGAACAATACCCTATACCTTGTGCAGTTCTGTGAGTGCAACCTGTTGAAATCCTTGCTTAGTATATACTAAGTTGATCTTCAGTATATGAAGGTGATTGAAAATGAAACTCGATGAAGGGCGGGATGGGAGAGGGAGTGGGAGAGGGGAGGGCCACAGGAGGGAGGGAGGTTGGGGGGGAGCCACAACAATACAAAAGTTGCACTTTTTAAATTCACATTTATTAAATAAAAAAACTATATAACAAACAAAAAAAAGAAAAAAAAAGAACTTAATACTTTACCCTTTTAGTATTTTTTATGTTCTACGTAAAACTATTGGTTGAACTCTGTAATTAATACACAATTACTCTTAGGTGTTTAATTAATGCTATAACTAGTACTCAAATAGTATTTTACACTTTGTGTTTCTGTGTGGGTGCAAACTGTGGAAATATTTACTTAATATATGCTAAATTGATCTTCTGTATATAAAGATAATTGAAAATTAATCTTGATGTGAGTGGAAGGGGAGAGGGAGTGGGAGAGGGGAGCGTTGTGGGTGGGAGGGAAGTTATGGGGGGGGGAAGCTATTGTAATCCATAAGCTGTACTTCGGAAATTTATGTTCATTAAATAAAATAAAATAAAATATAAAAAAATGAGTAGAGGGAATAAAATTATCCCAAATTCTAAACAAGAAAAAAAAGTGGAGTGTTGAAGTTCCCTATATCATTGTACCATATCTTATTTCTTTTTAAATCTAATGATTTTTTTATAAAATTAAATCCTCTGATATTAGGTGCATATACATTTATCATGATACATTTAATTGATTGCTTTATCATTATATAGTGAACCTCTTTGTCTCCTTTTACTATTTGTGTCTTAGCATCTATTTTGTAGATATAAATAAAGTGACTCTTGTTTACTTTTGCTTTCTAGTTGCATGGGATGTCTTTTGTCATCCTTTCACTTTCACTGTTTGTGTTTCCTTTCTGGTGAACTGTGTTTCTTGAAGGCAGCATATCACTGCATCTCATTTTTTTAATCCATTCAGACATTCTATGTCTTTTAAGGGAATTTAGACCATTTACATTCAAAGTTATTATTGATTAGTAATGACTTAGTCTTATCTGTGCTTATTTTGTATAGACTTCCTTCTTTTTATAGCAGTATTGTGCTTTTGTAGATTTTCATGATGGTGCTTAGTCTTCTTTTGTGTGTGTAGGGCTCCCTTAAACATCTTTGGTAAACTTTGCCTGGTAGTAATGAATTCCTTCAGTTTTTTCTTGTCTTGGAATATCTATATTTCTTCTTCAGTTAGGAAACATAGCTTCACTGGATAAGGTATTCTTAACTGGCAATTG
Source organism: Oryctolagus cuniculus (assembly GCF_051225735.1). Taxonomy (NCBI): domain Eukaryota; kingdom Metazoa; phylum Chordata; class Mammalia; order Lagomorpha; family Leporidae; genus Oryctolagus; species Oryctolagus cuniculus. The sequence goes on from NC_142873.1 coordinate 93,668,853, forward strand.
CTTCCTTTAAGAATCTGGAATATATCATGATATTGCCTGTTGACCTGAAAGATCCCCCCTGAAAAATCCCGTTATTCTAATGGTAGTTCCCTTCAAAACGACTTGGTGCTTTTCTCTCATGGAGTTTAGACTTCCTCTTTGTGCTGTACTTTTGAGAATTTGATTGTCATGTGTTATGGTGAAAAACTTTTCTTGTCATGTCTGTTTGGAGTCCTGTAGGTCTCCTTGTGCTTGATTGTCCATATCTTTCTCCAGATTAGGGAAACGTTCTGCTATTATATTACTGAATAGATTTTATGAGCTTTACTCTGATAAAAATTCCCATAATTTGAATATTAGTTTATTTAATGGAGTCCTGTATGTCTTGGAGGCTATCTTCATTCTTTTTTATTTATTTTTCTTTTCTTTTTCATTTCATGGCATCATATTTACTTGCTCTTTCACACTTTTTGCATCTCTATATTGATATTTACACATCTGTCAGCTCTGCTGTCTCTATCACTTTTAAAGGGAGGCTTTCCTGGGTTGGAGGCTTTTTCCTGCAGTGGTGTCTTTAGGTACTGATTTGGAAGGCCACACTGGCTCTAGTTACAGATTAACACTAACTTATAGTCCCCCGTATCTTCTTCCACTGTTAATGATGGCAGTGGCTTCAAGAGTACGTGTGTGTGTGTGTGTGTGTGTATGGCAGGGAGGTTCCTCTCAATCCCTGCAGAGATGGGCAGTTCTCACTGTTGGTGACTAGTGTCATGGCAGTTCTTAGCCCAATCAGAGGCATGAATGTACAACCAGCTGTCCATAACCAGATGATGGTGGGACTGATGTCTGGGGCACTCACTGAAGCCAGAGAAGGCCAGAGATGGGAACCTTGCAGCCTGGGCAAGTGTGCTTGACTAACCACATCCATCAGTTCTAAGACAGGCTCAAGAAGGGAACCATGACAGGCTGGCCCTTCTCCGTGATTATTAACTACTGCCTCCTGGGAAGAGAAGGTGTTCAGAATGAAGGTTTCACATCTGCAGAGAAAAGCAGCCTATATTCTAAGGTCCAGGAAGCAATACCAGCCTTGCTGCACCGCACCACCTGCCCCCTGTACTACAGAACACTGCTTGAGTTAAAGTGATGGGGTCATTTTTGCTGCTGGGTCCAGTTGGGTTTGTGATGCTGAACTTTTTGCTAGTGTGCGGGAATGTCCGTGGGGTCCCAAGGATGGGGATATGCACGTGCTTCTGTCTACTAGGGCAGTTTGGATTCTACAAGACTCCTTTTACCAGATGGTGCCCCATTGACACATACTGAGTTTGAGGGAAGAGCAGTGGGGTGAAAAGAAAAAATGTGAGTTACTTCTCCAAAGAAAAGTTATCATGTATATTCCTGGTACCTCCTCTTGCTGTAGCTAAAGTTGTTGATATCCAAAAGTCCCTGGAAATGGGGTCTGCTAGGGCTCTCCTATTTACTCTTTCCTTTGCAATGGGAATTCTTCCTGACCATGGGTCTGGGGTCACTGTTCCAAGGTCTGAGTGTCCTACTGGATTGCCTGTAGCTGTTGCTGAGTCCCTTTGTTAGGCTGTGAGCATTCACCTGGAAGTGCAGTTATTCATCTGTCAATGTTGATTTTTCTCTGTGGAGGAAGGCTTTTTTTTAAAAGATTTATTTATTTATTTATTTATTGGAAAGACAGAGTTACAAAGAGAGAGAAGAAGAGGCGGGGGTTGGGGGGGTAGGTCTTCCATCCACTGGTTCACTCCCCTGTTGGCCACAATGGCTGGAATTGTGCCAATCTGAAGCCAGGAGCCAGGAGCTTCTTCTGGGTCTCCCAGGCAGGTGCAGGGTCCCAAGGACTTGAGCCATCTTCTACTGCTTTCCCAACCCATAGCAGAGAGCTGGATCGGAAGTGGAGCAGCCAGGACTTGAATTGGTGCCCATATGGGATGCTGGCACTGCAGCTGGCAGCTTTACCTGCTACGCTACAATGCCGGCCCCCTTTATCTTTTGTAGTAACTAGTCATGTTGACCCTCCAACACACACACACACACACTCACACTCACACTCACCCACAGCCTCGTTGAAAGCTACATTTCATCAATAATGTTTACTTACTACTCAATAATATTCCTTGTTCTGCTTCTGAGTTCTTTAACAGATTCTCACTTATATTGGATTCTGTTTTCTTTACAAAGAAAATTGAACTGTGGTGAAATCCTCTAAATTGGAAGAATGGCACCAGCTATTAACCCTTCCCTTTCTGAAACTTGTTGATATGTCATTGCGATATACTTGTAAGGCATTTTCTTAAAACACTTATTGAAGCAATTTAATAATGGCTACTATACAAAACAAGAAGCACTAAAACAATGAAGGTGACCAAAATCTGCATCACTAAATATAGAGTTGTATAATCTCAGCAAAGTATGTTTACCTTGAAGATGCACCTTACAAGTGGTTTGGTATTCCCTTACCAGAGACTATTTGTTCCTTCTTTATTCATAATTACCTATAAACACTGTATATTTTATGAGTATTCATGGAGGAATTCAACTTTTCCAAAACAAGATTTACCTATTCTTTTGGCCAGTTAGTTTCTATCAAATGGGGAATACATTATACAGTCATGGTAGAAAATTTTAAATGATGATTAGCACAGCACACATCAATAATACTATCATTTTCTACACATACCACTAACAATGTCATTTTGTATATGCCATATGTTTTCCCATAACTGGGGTAGTTACCAAAGGCCACTGTTCAGTAAATTCTGGGTACCATTTAGTCTAAGAGGAAAAAAAATCCAGTCATCAAGGAGTGAGTATTTACTGATAGAGGCTTCTAGGTAGCATTTTATTCCCATAACAAAGAAATGACATTGATCCTTAACCTATCCAAACTTAAGTTTTACCATGGGGAGTGCAGCCTTCCTTTACAGTGGGCCATTCTTGTTGTGATAAAGTATCAATAAATACTTCATTCTCAAAAATTCTTTGCCACAGTGGGCTTGTCCTAAGGTTTTAGTAACTTAAGCCTCTTGTTTACCCAACTACTGTTTGCATTCTCTCTTGTTCACTCATTCTCTCTCGCTCTCACTCTCACACACGCTCTTCTCTCTCCACACCACTCCTATTTCTCCTCTTTCTTTTTACATTTCAGATAGTTTCATCAAACTTTCCAACTGACCTACATAGCATGGACAAGATTCCTGAGAGAAAAATCCATCTAGTGTCCCCATCTGTCTCAGAATGATGGTGAGTCTCCAGAGAAGGCAGCTACACTTGATTCAACACATCAAACTCAATTCCCAATTCTCAAATCCCTATAGATAATGTGGGGCAATTTGAGGTTAATAAAATGCAGATATAGTAGCCACTGACTGTTTGTACCATGGGTACTCAACATAGGTACTCAAGGAGACTGTCAGTGGAACATATTGACTCTTATATACAGTCCAATTTAATATGCATCAGGCTTAATAAAATCATCTCTTTCACAGGTAAATCCATCAGTGATATTTGATCATAATACCAAATCATTCTCAGGAACACCAACCTGATGTTCTAAATGTGTAAGATTTTTTTCTGCATTCACATGTATCAGTGAAAAAAAACCAAGGGGACATCAACCTGCTGGAAATAAAATGGTTGCATTTTTTTCTTTCACACTCATTTCCATCTGCGAATCACAATATGCATCTTGTTCAGTTAAAAGGTAGGGTTTCTTTTTAGGCTAAAATAGAACCATATAAGCATAATCAACAAAAAGAGACTCAGATGAAAATTCCAAACAGCTAATATGGACATAAGTCATCAAGGGTAGTTGAAGGCTTATCAGTAAATAAATGAATTGGACTTCTTGGGTCTTTCCTGTGGCTTAGCATTAGTGCTAATCTCCTACAGAATATTTTTCTGTTCCTGAAACACTGTTCTCGGAAAAGCATGATGCATCTGCTCCCAGAATCATTACACATTTTGTGCACTTCCTTCCCATATGCCACAATTCACCCCTTTGATTTCCATTTGATTTTCCTGCTTATGACCATATTTTCTGGCTTAGGTATGTCTTTACAGTTACACCTATAGGGTAATAAGTGGGAGTAACCCTTCCAGTGTTTTCCATTCCTAGAAAGAAAGACTACAAAGATAAATAAAATGGGAGGACACCTCCCTACACAGTTGCAGACAACAGGGATGCCCTTACAGTCAGTCATAGGTGAAGCACTATCAAAGCCACTGTTTCCTTATGAATATTTAAGTCAAATTCACACAAATTCAAGTGTACTCTGAGCAGCTACTCTGAGCAGCAAAGTCTCTCTATGCTGAAATATGTATGTTATTGTAGCCCAAACCTGACGTGAATAGATATGGCAAGATACAAGAACATTTGTTGGAAAGGTAAAGTTGTGTGAGTGCCTCATCACTGTTCTCTTTATTCCCACAATCATACACCAAAATCTTCCTGATGGTTTACCTATTTTATAATCATTAATTAAGCCTGCCAGTCCTTCATGTTCACATTATCATCAGCTTTTAAAAAATCGTTTTTTTATTTATTTGAAAGGCAGTGAAAGAGAGGAAAAGAGCGAAAGAGCTAGAGAGCGAGAGAGCAAGAGTGAACGAGAGAGAAAGATCTTCATTTACTGAATCCCACCCCAAATGTCCACAATAGCCAGGGTTGGATCAGGCTAAAGCCAGGAGGTTAGAATTCGATCTGGGTGGCAGGGTCCCAGGTATTTGAGCAATCAACTGCTGCTTTCCAGGGTGCACACTAACAGGAAGCTGGATCAGAAGTGGAGGACCAGAACTCAGACCAGACACTTCAATATGGATGCAGGTCTCTCACGTTAAACATTTCCTAAATTACCACCCCCATTCTAGTTCTTAATAAAACTGCTTCTATATTAGCAATACAGAATTTGACAAGTCCAACTTTGTCTTTTAGTTCATTTTTATACATCAGCAACAGTAATATGAATACTCTGATCTGATGAAATATAACTGAGGAGACAGAGTTTATTTACATTCTGCTGTTCCAAATAGTTAGTAGTATCCTAAACCATTGCTACACCCAAGGAATATGCAAAGTCAAAGTCCAACATGCATTTATTCTAGTCAGGACCCAGTACAATCACCTGGAACTATTAAGAAGGAGCCCTGTTTTTCACCCTGGAGGAATCTAACCAGAAACTATCTTTTAGAAATTTACTTCTTATTAGCATTCCGTAAAGTGTGTTACCACATTAGCAGTTTCCATAAAAAGAAATTTTATACTTCCACCCAATGTTTATTGCTTAAGTAACAATATTTCTGTTGATTTCATTTTTTACACAAGTAGATACATATCAGCAATAGAGCAGTGCATCGGCCTTTGCATTCTCATCTCTTACTATCCAGTAACCAGGTTTTACCTGGTGGCTATTGACATAGCCCACTTGAACTCTTCCACATAATTCGCACAGAATTTTATTTAGTTCTCCTCCCAATGTACTATTAATTATTCAATCATATACACACAATTTGAACTACACAGGTCACTGACCACAGTGTAAGTCTTTATATATAGCAGAATGACTGCACAGTTTATTTTTTCTTCTATGCTGTAATGAGAATTCACAGAAAAAAGACAACCTAATACAAGTATATTTTGGTACAAAATAATTTAAATTCATGCATAATTTTTATCATACATATTTTCCACAATTTTTAAAGACCCTCTCATACTGCCTGCAGTTCTATCCATTGTGCAGACTTACCTTTGCCTTTTTAAACCAAGATTTTACTATCAACAAAATGAAACAGATAAAATTCCCAACAAGCCTAATCTCTCTCAATTAGGAGACTTTCCCTAGGAAACTAGGAAGCTTGCATTGCTCTAGTAGGGTAAGAATCATACATTAAGATTTTGCATAAATAGAAACTGGCAAATCTGGTGATTCTAATACCTATCCCAAAGGCAGAGCTGCAAACTGCTCCTGTTTACAATTTCCCTTCTCAGAGTCACCTTCAGAGTAAACTGAAAATAAATCTTTGTAAAAATTAAGAGTGAGAATAAAAGAAAAAGAAGGAAGAAGGGTGGGGGCATGGGCAGGAGGGAGAGTAGGGTAAGAAGAATCACTATTTCCTAAATCTGTATAAATGAAATGCATGAAATTTGCATACCTTAAATAAAATCTTATTAAAAAAAGAGAAAAACTTAACAAAAAGTCACCTTCAGTTACCATTCCATTTCCTTTTTATCCACCAGAGCTAATCCGTCATTACTGGAAAATCTCTCTGACATTACCCATGGCATTATTCACATTTGGAGCCTTAGACTTATTTGATACCCTTCAATCATGGGAGCTATCTTCACCTAAGCCAAGCTTCAGGACAACAATTGTCTTTGAAGTGATAGTCTAGCTACTGATAGGTAATTTGAAAGTTCGGTTATCCCAATAGCCACCAACTAGGAGCAGAAACAGACTGCCAGAGAATTCAATCTGTTTGTGTCTGCATAGTATTTCCAAAATAATTTCTGTATCAGCATTACCTGGTTCTGATTTTGCTACTTGGGCTATAGTCCTCCTTTGTAAATCTCTCAAAATCATTCTTATTCCAGACCTCATTCGAACTCATTTTTCTACTTGAGCACTTGATTAATAAAAGTCAACACTATTTTGGGTGCAATATGTTTATTCTTCACAATCCAGGTAACCCCACAAGCCATTGTGCCTCTTTTTTGCTAGTACAGCCTGGCAAAAATATAGTGTATACATACAAAGACAGTACAAAACCACATATGTTACTTACTCTATGGAAAGTCTCCTAATATCCCAGTCCAAGTTTTCTCCTCAAAACTGAATGAATATCACAGTATCTATTTCTGTTTTGCTTTTATTCCCAATAGGGAAGTTAACAGTACAATATCTTTGTAATGGGTCAGCTTACTTTTAATATTTTTTTTTATTTGTTTGACAGATAGAGTTAGACAGTGAGAGAGAGAGAGAGAAAGAAAGGTCTTCCTTCCACTGGTTCACTCCCCTAATGGCCAGTGTGCTGCACCAATCCGAAGCCAGGAGCCAGGTGCCTCTTCCTGGTCTCCCATGCAGGTGCAGAGGCCCAAGCACTTGGGCCATCCTCCACTGCACTCCTGGGCCATAGCAGAGAGCTGGACTGGAAGAGGAACAACCAGGACTAGAACCCGGCACCCGTATGGGATGCCGGCGCCGCAGGCAGAGGATGAACCAAGTGAGCCATGGCTCTGGCCCAAGAGTCAGCTTACTTTTGAAAATGATCAAGTATAAATTTTACCTCACTGCCTTATGATAATATACTAGAAAATACAGGTGCCTTTGGAGGAGAGTAGAGAATGTATCTTGATCTTCCCATGAGAGAGTAATCGGCTTTCTTTTGATATTGGAATGGAAAAGAAAACAAAAGAGGGAAATTGTGCATCTTGTTATTTTATGCTTATACTAGTATATATAGAGGGACGATAGATAGATAAAGAGATAGATATTACACCCCTGGTCCCAGTTCTTCACTCTTTCTGCAAGCACACATTTAACATGACTTCATTGTGAATGAGTTGAATTGTACAGGCTCTTGAATTTGTTTTAGGTCCGTGCCTTGGTTTGACCAGTGGCAGATGGGTGGAAGTGATGATGCATGTGTTTACAGAGAAACAGTAGTTTTTTAATCCCTACATTCAGTCACCTCTAAGGCCAATTCAATCTCAGCCATTTCTTTGGTTTGATTCCATCATCCAGTAGCACAGTCCCCTTCTTTATGCATGTAGTTCAGGTTGCATTTTCCCACATATAACTAAAATAGTCATAACTGATAAAGTAACTAACAATGGTCTCTTTCAGTTTTAGTACTAGGAAACTGTATTAAATTTATCACATCTAAGAAGAGGGTTAGATATTAAGCCAAAATTGAATTATATTAAAGAATACAACATTAAGTGAGGATCCAAAGAGCTTAAAGTAGTTTAGAAATCAGAAGATAAAATTCAGAAAAAAAGGGTGAATATCAGAAGATTATGTCAAGTCATATTAAAATAAAATGTTTCCAAAATCATACACACACAAAAACAAGACACACACACACACACACACACACAGAGACATTCCAGTTAGATCCAGGTTTTATAAGAATAAACTTTATTTTCAGAGATACATAATATAAATTCAAAGACAGTTATAATTGATTTTTACAGTTAATGACTTTAAATATTGCTGTTCCAAGTTATTTATAGGTACTACAACTTTATATGTGATCTTCATCCTAGATACGATACATCCCTTTGCCCTCAGTTACTTCTCTTTCTGCATTTTATTCTTCCTCAATTTCACTCTTCAAGGTGTGACAAAATTGATAATATGTGAAGTGTTCACATATTTTTTTTTTACACACTTGAAAATTCCCTTTCACTGATTTCTGAGAAAAGAGAAATAAAATATTCTTGGTGAATTATCTGGGAAAAAGCACCCAGGAGAAGAATGCTCAGGCACTGGAGTTCTAAACCAAGCCTGATTTCAAGAGCTAGTGTACTTTGAGGAAGATAAGAGATGGAGAAACTAAGAGGCAGAGTTAGGACGGCAACATTAGTATATAAGACTTTCTTAGTAATCTGAGAGTAAGAAAATTTAAAATGATAGCATGCAGTAATTTGACTTCTCAAGAACTAAAGTGATATTACAGTATGATAAATTGAAAATTCTATCTAATCTTTGATTGCAACAATACAACATATACTGTGTGCAGGCTGATAAGAAAGAATATACATAGTGTCATATTCAGAGGCCGAAATCATACCTCTACTTAACACTCATCACAGTGCATGAAGAAGAAGAGTCCAAAAGAGATAAAAAAAAAAAGTGGAAGCATAAAGCTCTAAGAAAGAGGCAAAAAATCAAAGACCACCTCTGATATGCTATGATAATACAATCCAATTCTAGGCCACAAGCAAAGAAGCATATTCTGAGAGAGGAGGCCCAGGACACGGCCTGAATTGTCCAGTTATGATGACAGGGATGTATTATTTCTAAAATGCAATCTTAATATTAGGGGAAACAGAAGTACTGCAGAACATCCAGGGTGAAGTCTAGAGAGGGGAAAAAAAAAAAAAACAGGAAAGATGAGGAAACAAATGAATCGAGGCAGTAGGTTAGAGGGCAGGGCTAATTATAAGCAATAACCCACAAAGCCACAGAACTACTAGGTATCCAATAGATCCAGGAAGGAAATAGCCAAGGAGCTGGACACAAGCAAATTCATTTACCTGTCTATTCAAGAGGAAAGTCCTCTAAGAAGTCATCTGCAGTCCACAGCATCTTTCTCAGTGCAGAAAGGATTAGAATATCCTTGATAGCATCCAGTTCCCACTCTGAGCTATAATTGCTAACCACCAAGATGTCTGAAACAGAAAATCCAAGATTTCTGTGGACTGCATTTATCTGCAAAATAGAAATTAAAACTCAGAAACCATAAAACAGAAAAAAATTACGTTACCACAATGTAAGTTGTAAAAATAATAATAATAAAGTACAAGCTTGGCAATGATTGCCCTGTTGGTGAAAATGGAAATCTTGTCCTACAAAGTATTTACTTAAAGAACTTCACTAAAGGGGCTGGCACAACAGGTTAAGCCATCACCTACAATGCCAGTATTTCATAAGGGTGCTGGTTCATATCCTAGCTGCTCCATGTCTGAGGCAGCTCCCTGCTCAAGCTTGGGAAAAGCCATGGAGAATGGCCAAAGTGCTTGGGCCCCTACATCCATATGGGACACCAGGATGAAGTTTCTGGCTTCACAACCAATATTGCCAGTTGGGGAGTGAATTTGTAGTTGGATAATTTCTCTCTCTCTCTCTCTCTCTCTCTCTCTCTCTGTCTTTCCACCCTTCCCTCCTGCCTTTCAAATAAATAAATATATTTTTAGGGGGAAAAAGACCTTCACATAGCAAGTTCCAATATCACTGCTGATTTTCAGTTAGAATACATATAATGGTCAATGTTAATCAGGAACAAAAGGTAACTAGTAGAAACTGCTATGAAATTGAAGCAGTTGTAACACTCTTACACTAAAATCCACAGTTTTCTTGTTTCCTTTTAAAAGTTATTCATGGGATAAGTTGATTTTTTGATTAGTTTAATGTTCAGTTATTACCTGCACTAGGTTATCTCTAGAGCCAGAATACCTGAGCTTAAAAAAAAGTCTTCGTCATTTCTTCACACTGTCTGTTAACACTGGAAACTGCTTTAAATGGTGTACTTTTGGATCTTTACCCATAGAATGAAATAATGACAGTGCCCTTTTTATAGGGTTATTATTTGTATGCAATAGGAAAATCCATCACACATGTAGTGCTCCACGAATAACAGCAACATCATACCCTCTAAACTGGTGTTCCCACCTCAGGTTCCTTGGACTCAAATCTATTCTGCACAAAGTGACAGATGAATTTTTGTAAAGTTTAATTTTGATCATATTGTTACTGTTTCAAAAAATCATTATAGTTCCGCATAATGGGGCTACTTCTGCAATGTCAACTCATGCAAATCTTCCTTTCTCTTAGCTCCCCTTGCAAAGATCCAGTCCTCCACTAAGCTGAACTCCAAGCTTCCCTGATATGTTGATTTTTTTTCTACATGAATATATTGACTTATGCTGTCCCTATGGCCTGAATGTTTTTCTTTTTCCTTATCATTTCCTAAAATATTCCTCCTTTAAATTCTTTTACAAGAGCCACCCATTAATAAAATTTCACATCCCTTAATTTTCCTACTCTAAACATATATAGCACTTGAGTTTAATCATTACATGATATTTATCATACTTAATCTACCATATTCCTTTGTCATTTTTTCTTTTTTTAACTTTTATTTAATGAATATAAATTTCCAAAGTACAGCTTATGGATTAAAATGGCTCCCCCCCCCATAACTTCCCTCCCACCCGCAACCCTCCCCTCTCCCGCTCTCTATCCCCTTTCATTCACATCAAGATTCACTTTCAATTCTCTTTATATACAGAAGATCAGTTTAGCATATATTAAGTAAAGATTGCAACAGTTTGCACCCACATAGAAACACAAAGTGAAAAATACTGTTTGAGTACTAGTTATAGCATTAAATCACAATGTACAGCACATTAAGGAGAGAGATCACTTAAATCTACGACCCGACACCATCAAATTACTAGAGAGCATTGGAAAAACCCTTCAAGATATAGGTACCGGCAAAGACTTCTTGGAAAAGACCCCAGAAGCACAGGCAGTCAAAACCAAAATTAACATTTGGGATTGCATCAAATTCAGAAGTTTCTGTACTGCGAAAGAAACAGTCAGGAAAGTGAAGAGGCAACCGACAGAATGGGAAAAAATATTTGCAAACTCTGCAACAGATAAAGGGTTGATAACCAGAATCTACAAAGAAATCAAGAAACTCCACAACATCAAAACAAACAACCCACTTAAGAGATGGGCCAAGGACCTCAACAGATATTTTTCAAAAGACGAAATCCAAATGGCCAACAGACACATGAAAAAATGTTCAAGATCGCTAGCAATCAGGGAAATGCAAATCAAAACCACAATGAGGTTTCACCTCACCCCAGTTAGAATGGCTCACATTCAGAAATCTACCAACAATAGATGCTAGAGAGGATGTGGGGAAAAAGGGACACTAACCCACTGTTGGTGGGAATGCAAATTGGTTAAGCCACTATGGAAGTCAGTCTGGAGATTCCTCAGAAACCTGAATATAACCCTACCATTCAACCCAGCCATCCCACTCCTTGGAATTTACCCAAAGGAAATTAAATTGGCAAACAAACAAGCTGTCTGCACCTTAATGTTTATTGCAGCTCAATTCACAATAGCTAAGACCTGGAACCAAACCAAATGCCCATCAAGAGTAGACTGGATAAAGAAAATATGGGACATGTACTCTATAGAATACTATACAGCAGTCAAAAACAATGAAATCAAGTCATTTGCAAAAAGATGGAGGAATCTGGAAAATATCATGCTGAGTGAACTAAGCCAGTCCCAAAGGGACAAATATCATATGTTCTCCCTGATCGGTGACAACTAACTGAGCACCAAAATGGAAACTTGTTGAAGTGAAATTGACACTATGAGAAACAGTGACCTGATCAGCTCTTGTCCTGTTGATGTAAAATGTAATAATTTATCCATTTTTGTACTTTTTTTGTTCTAGTACTATTGGCTGAACTCTGTAATTAACACACAATTATTCTTAGGTGTTTACATTTTAACTGAAAAGTGATCCCTGTTAGGATTCTGGAAAGCATTATGCTGAGTGAAATAAGCCAATCCCAAAGGGAAAAATACCATATGTTCTCCCTGATTGGTGACAACTAACTGAGCACCAAAAAGGAAACCTGTTAAAGTGAAATGAACACTATGAGAAATGGCGATTTGATCAGCCCTTGCCCTGACGGTTGATGAATAACTTAATACATTATCCCTCTTAGTAGTTTTTTTGTTTATTTGTTTTACTTAATACTTTTGGTTGAATACTATAATCAATACACAATTCTTCTTAAGTGTTGAAACTTAACTGAAAAGTGATCACTGTTAAATATAAGAGTGGGAATAAGAGAGGGAAGAGATGTACAATTTGGGACATACTCAACCTGACTTACCTCAAACGGTAGAGTTAGAAACATACCAGGGGATTCCAATTCAATCCCATGGAGGTGGCATGTACCAATGCCATCTCACTAGTCCCAGTGATCAATTTCTGTTCACAATTGATCATAATGATAGGACTAAGAACCAAAGGGATCACATAAACAAGAATAGTGTCTGCAAATACTAGCTGAAAGAATAAAAAGTGAGAGAATGATCCAATATGGGAAGCGAGACACACAGCAGACCCATAGAATTAGGCAGATGTCCTGAACGGCACTCTGGCCTCAGAATCAGCTCTTAAGGCACGCGGATCTGGCTGAAGAGCCCATGAGAGTATTTTAGGCATAGAAAGTCAAAACACTCTGGCAAAAAAAAAAAAAAAAAACCCTACATGAAAGATCTCCACCAGTTAGATCCCAGTGAAAAGAACAGGTCATCTAAGAAGGAGGTACCTTTCTCTGAAGGGAGGAGAGAACTTCCACTTTGACTACGACCTTGTCTAAATATGATCAGAGTTGGTGAACCCAAAAGGGTTCCATAGCCTTGGCGACTCATGACAAGAGCCTAGGGTGATTACTGATGCCATAAACAAGAGTGTCAATTTGTTAAGTCAATTTTTTCTTATCATATGATCCTATCCCCTTATTCTCACCTAAAAAATTGTAAGCATCATATAGTAGTGGAAATTCTTCATTATCTGTCTATTTCTTTTTAAAAAATTTATTTATTTAAAAAGCAGAGTTACAGAGAGCAATAGACAGCGAGAGAGACATCTTCCTTCCACTGGTTCACTCTCCAAATATCTGCAACAGCCAGGTCTGGGCCAGGCCACAGCCAGTTGCTGGAATTCCAACTGGGTCTCCCACATGGGTGGCAGAGGCCCAGGTACTTGGGCCATCTTCTGTTACTTTCCCAGGCACATTAGCAGAGAGCTGCATCAGAGGTGGAGAAGCTGGGGCTTAAATTGTGCTCTGATATGGGATGCAAGCATTACAAAAGGAGACCTAGCATGCTATGCCACAACACCAGTCTCCAAATTTCTATGTGTAAAACCTCAAATGGCCATATTCCCCAGGAAATACAATTCTTCCATTATTCAATGGACAGTTCATGAATGTATTAACATCATGTTAATAACATTAACATCATGTAAACCAGTGGCTGAAACAGTAGATTTCAGATTGATATGGGATGTGGGCATACCATGGGATGTCAAACTCTCACCCTTAAGTCCCCTTAAGCTTAATATATGTCTATTTTTATTTTTATACACAGTAATATCATGTAATTATAATGACATATTCCAGAAAGTGTGTTTACAAAGAGCATTTATTCATTACCTTTAATTTCACAGGAACACAGCTGTATATGTCAATAAGGTCACCCCTTGTAATCAGCTTCATACTATCCACATGAGTGAGCAAAACTACATGTAGCATGCCTATGTCAAACAGATGCACACAGTTTTTATCATTACACACAGCATCAGTATTTTTAGTTAATCTGCTAACAGTTGTGCAATAGTCTACTTATGGAGCAATGTAGAATTAGAAATATCCCCCTACATCCTGCTTCAGCTCCCCTCCCACACCCAAGAACCCCCCCTAAATTGTTCATTAATTCCTGGAATTTCTTTGACATGGGAAGACCCTTCCATTTCCTGCCATGATAAGAAATTAAGCTTCAAATAAAACCACCTTTTGGAATATGAAACTAAAATGTGTGCTACAATATATATGTGATTTCCTGTCCTATTAGTTATGTTTTTATGGAAACTGTAGCAAAAATCAAAAAACTAATAAACTACATGGGGCAAAAAGCCTGAAGGAGGAATCAGAATGTGTCTGAGTATCATAAACAAGCTTTTTCTGTTTCACAATGTTAATAAGCACCTCTCTCTACACTCTGCAAAGTCTTTTACATTTCAGTGAACATGTAAGCAATCATTTCTTACTTCTAAGTTAAAGTTGTGGATAAACTGGCTCTTTCTTAATTTACGTGGTTTAATTCTTACAAACATCTTAGAAATATGTATCATTATCATACTAATTGTATTGATTAGGAAACTGAGCTTAAGTCATTTGCACAACAGCATACAGCTAGTGAGTGCTTCCTGGGTTTAATTAAATTAGTGAGTCAGGGAATAATCAAATATGCAAGTACTTCAGTTCTTCATCCTGTCCAAAAGCCATTCTACAGTATAGTCTAGTAAGTTACCCTTAGGAGCAAAATGAAATGAGACTCACCACACTTTATCATCTCTCTTCTAATTCTTTTAATCTTTGCTACCATCCCATAAGAGAGGTGTTCAATAGAATTGATATCAAACACAAATACTGCACAGTGGATTCTGTCCTTCAGCTGTGGGTACTTTATATATTTAACATCACTTGATGTGATGGGCTTCATGGAATTAAACTATAAGGTAAACATAAAGCAATGCATCGATCCAATGGACATTTGTGAGAAATACTGTGTACCAGATACTGTATAAGTGATCAAAATAGATATCAAATATTAAGAGGCTAACTGTGGATAAGACAATAGATGCAAGTAGGCAATAGTCCTTTTGCCTAGTTAGGTAAGATTCTTTGAGAAGGAACATGAAAGCTAAGAGCTAAAAATAGGGGGAATTAGTTTGATAAAGGAGATAGAGAGGTGACAAAAAATATTCTAAATGACAAAGGCAACGTGAACCAAGCTGGACATGAACGCACTCAAGAGGAGAGTTGACATCATGCACAGTACAAGGAAAGAAGGTGGTTCAAGATAAGACAAATGCTTTTACTTTTGAGCTAGCAGTGGCTCTGCTGGAACTAGTTCCACAATTATAGTGTCAAGAATACAAAACAATGTATGTATAAGGCTATTAACTGAAGAAATATTTGTAGCAGAAAATGTCCAGAGCATCAATAAGATAATATTCTAAAACTTCCCTAAGAAATACAGAAACACAAATATGAAAGCATCTCCTATATAGTAAAAAGGAAAGTAAGTCATTAATGTTATCTGCCTAATACAGAAGGAGGAGGAATTTTAGGAGGGAGCAGATAAAAAAATAGATTCTTTGATTATACTTTGTTTTATGGATTTTACTTTAGAATCATATGAAAGATGAAGATTAATATAAAATAAAAATTTTAAGTAATCCCTAAACAAGCACTTTTGCATGCATATTTTTATTCATAAATATAGAGAAACTGTTTGATTGACCTTAAAACACAAAAGCAATTGAAGACAGGACAAAGTTCATAGCTCTTATGATAGCTATGACAGGAGAATCCTATAGATATCATTATTCTTCAAATATCAAAAAGAAAAAGGCCTGGAACTAGTATAATTTCAGAAGATAAATACTGATAGGTTAAGATAGATAAGAGTTTATTGTTATGGATAGTCGGCAAAAACAAGCATTTTATTTAAAAATTAACTACAGTTTCTTTAATAGTAACCATGTCTTACCTGGTATCTGTCTGAAACATGGCCTTTTATGAGAGAGAGTATGTCTTCCACACACAGGCCTTCTTCGTCTTCACCCAGCCCCAGGGAGTCACACAGAACAAATGGCAGGGAGGCACCATTAATCCTATCTTTCATGGAATAGACCCTGTACTGCAGATAGGAGAAAAACAATTTTAAGTTTATTTTTTCTTACATTTTAAGATCAAGTCTACATGTGGGATGAAGCTGATCTGCAAAAAATTTCAAAGATAATTAATTTGGACGAAGAATCAAAGGCTGCATGATCTGAAATTATACTTACATTCTTAGAGGTTCCAGTTGTATCATCACCTACCAAAGCCTGATGTGATACATAGCCTTGGAAAACAGACTTCACAGAGTTGAAGAAACTAGACTTTCCAGCTCCAATCGGACCCAAAAGCAGAATTTTCACTTGGTTGACCAAGTTTCCAGATGGTTTATAAACTCTCATGGCCAACAATAATTGATCCCTGAGCCTGTTTAGACAACAATTTTTAACAGTCGACTGAGGTTAGATTTAGTTCACAATACCTGATCATAAATTTTCCTAGAATTCATTTCTTTTTGATTTGCATCTTGCCTTTTGCATAACAGCATATGACTACTCTACCTTAAAGTCTACTGTAAAAGAATGAAAACTAAAAATAACATTTGCAACTAAAGCTAATCAGACAAAAATTTTTCAGACTTAAGCCATATAAATCTAAGATTGTAAATATGAGTTATGTTCAATATGAAGATAAATTAATCAATAGTAACTTTCAATAATAATAATAATATAACCTATGACTTTTGAAGTTTATGAAAGTAAAATGTTTCTAATTTGCAGTTGAAGTTCATTATAGCAATTTGCCACATGATAACGACTCTTTCCACAACAATACTCTAAAGTAACTGAAACTTTAACTGCAAGAATTCTAAGCAAAAACATAGACACGCAAAACAACAGACATGAGAAAATGAATATTTTCCTTTTTGTATTTAATAACATCGGAAATAGCCTCAATTTAGGTTTTTTTCTTGTTGCCACATTACTGTTATCAAATTGTCTTCTGATTATAGCTCTAGATGAAGTCTGTTCCTAATTACCCACACATTTTCGAATTTGTATTGTCAATTTTGCTGATGGAAATTATCATAAATAAAGATAAGGAATGGACTGACAAAGTATTAAAAACATTCACTTACTGAATGAGCCCTTGTATCTTTCTTTCATCCACTGTGTCTAAAGGAAATAATCAAAGAATAATATATATTAATAGTAGTTAAATGATAGTCTGACTGAAGATCCATGAATTCACTAAGGAAAAATAGATAAATAAACTTTCATGAGAACAGTGCAGTATAACAAAAAGTAAATGGAGAAAATGCTAGCAAACCTCATTATCATCTCATTTGAAGAGCTATATCTAAAAGCAAGTTAGGCACTTAAGACTGTATAGTGTCAGCAGGATTTTTTTTCACCCAGTTACTCATCAGCAGTGTGTGGCTCATTCGAAGATGCCACTTAATTGCAGGAGTACTCTAGGAGCTAGAGAAGCAATACCTAGGTCCATGGATAGGATAAGGAAATATTTAGAATTCTTTTTTTGAAATATCTTTTTATTTTATTTGAAAGGTGGAGTTAGAGAGAAGGGGAGATAAGGGAGACAGAAAAAGAGAGATCTTTCATCCATTGGTTTACTCCCCAAATGACCATGATGGCTGGTGCCAGACTGAAACCAGGAACCAGGAGCTTCTTCTTGGTCTCTGACCTTGGTCAAGGGGTCCAAGGACTTGGGCCATCTTCCACTGCTGTCCCAGGCACAATAGCAGGGAGCTGGATCAGAAATGGAGCAGCCAGGACTCAACTGGCACCCAGTTGGGATGTTGGTAATGTAGGTGGCAGCTTAACCCAATGTGCTACAGTACCCTCCCAAAAGACTTAGAATTCTATAAAATGTTTTCCCCTCTACATAGCTGGTAAAGCTGCTGCCTGCAATGCCAGCATTCTATATGAGTCCCATCTGTTACACTTCCAATCCAGCTCTCTGCTATCGCCTGGGAAAGCAGCAGAGAGCTGGATAAGAAGAGGAGCATCCAGGACTAGAACCAGTGCCCATGTGGTATGCTGGCATCATATACAGAGGCTTAGCCCACTACGTCCCAGTGCTGACCCCCTGAGATATTTTTATTGCCTTTATGTTTGAAATTATTGGTATAGTTTGATATCTGATACATGGAAGTCAGATTTTTTAAGCCAATCCCTTGTATTAGTTCATCCTCACAACATGATATTGAATGAAAGGTTCCAGACACAAGAGAGCAAATGCTGGTATGGTTCTATATATCTAACATTCAAATGTTTTCTACTGCTGATGTAAGGCAGAACAATAGCTAGCTTTGGTTGTTAATAACTGGAAATACTCACATAGGAGTCTCTGAAATAATAACAATAATAGTGATAATGTATTTCTTCCTCTGAGTAATGGTTACATTTATAAATTGTGTGCTTCTGTGTTTATGTGTACATTTTGATAAAAACTTTACTTACCTGATCCAGGATAGCCTACATTATGACATATTCAAGTAAATTTACCATATTTCAACAATTTTTAAAACCAAATCATTCAAAGAGAACCCAAAATGTAATAATAAATAACACTGGCCTTATGTTTCCCATAGCAACATCAATAGAGTGGAAAAATTACAATGTCCCCCCAAATAAAATATGAAGCAAGAGGTATGTGCATTTATCATTAATAACTCAGGTATAAACATCACAGAAAATTAGTTTGGAATATGCAAATACTCAAGAAATACTACTCCTAGGAGCCCTTCCTTTAAGTGATTTGATATAAACAAGTAATTCACAGAAAAAAATAAGTGGCCAATGCATGTAAACATGCCGTCGAGGATCCACAAAATGAAAACAAGAAACCATCTTTTGACCATCAAATTGGCAAATATTCTAAAGCTGGATAATATAAAAAATTGGCAAAATACAGGGAAACAGGCCCTTTTATAAAACTGCTGCAGACAATGTACACATCTGAAGCATTTGAAAGGTATCTGTCCAAATACAATTGTATGTAACCCTTAAAAAGCAGTTTCAACTCCAGGAAGACACCATAAAGAAGTATTTCTTCCCACACACCTACGAGCATAAAGCTATATAGGCACACTGTTTTCAACAGCAGAAGTTGGAAATAACAAATCTTCTTCAATAGAAAAGTAAGTATATTAATTATGGTCTTATTATATATTGGACATCCACAGCATAGAAGCGACTATATGTCCATTGATGAATCAATGGTTTTTAAAAAATGATAAATTCACAAATGGAATATTATTCAGTTTTAGGAAAGAAGGAAATCCTGTCATATGTGACAATACGTATGAATTTTAGATATATCACTATAGTGAAATAAGCCAGACCCAGAAGGACAAATGCCTTATAATCCCTCTCAAATGAGAAATACAACATAGTCAAACTCATAAAATCAAACAGTTGGAATGGAGGTTTCCAGTGATTTAAGGGAGGGAGAGGGAGACAGAGAGAAAGAGAGAGAGGCATTGGTCAAAAGATATAAAGCTTTATTTGTGCAAGATAATTAATACCTAAAGCCCCACTATAGAGCAATGCCTATAGTTAACAGAACTGGATATTAAATATTTGCTAAGAGGATCAATCTTATGCTAAATGTTAACAAAAGTATGTTTTTTGGACACTATGAGAAACAGTGACTTGATCAGCTCTTGTCCTGACCATTGATGTACAATGTAATACTTAATATTTTTTTGTTCTAGTACCATTGGTTGAACTCTGTAATTAACACACAATTATTCTTAGGTGTTTAAATTTTAACTGAAAAGTGATCCCTGTTAGGAATTTGGAAAACATTATGCTGAGTGAAATAAGCCAATCCCAAAGGGACAAATACCATATGTTCTCCCTGATCGGTGACAACTAACTGAGCACCAAAAAGGAAACCTGTTAAAGTGAAATGAACACTATGAGAAACGGTGACTTGATCAGCCCTCACCCTGACTGTTGATGAGCAGCTTAATATGTTATCCCTCTCAGTATTTTTTTTTTGTTCTACTTAATACTTTTGGTTGAAAACTGTAATCAATACACAATTCTTCTTAAGTGCTGAAACTTAACTGAAAAGTGATCACTGTTAAATATAAGAGTGGGAATAAGAGAGGGAAGAGATGTGCAATTCGGGACATGCTCAAGCTGACTTACCTCAAACGGTAGAGTTAGAAACATACCAGGGGATTCCAATTCAATCCCATCAAGGTGGCACGTACCAATGCCATCTCACTAGTCCCAGTGATCAATTTCTGTTCACAATTGATCGTAATGATAGGACTAAGAACCAAAGGGATCACATAAACAAGAATAGTGTCTGCAAATACTAGCTGATAGAATCAAAAAGGGAGAGAACGATCCAACATGGGAAGTGAGATACACAGCAGACCCATAGAATGGCAGATGTCCTAAACAGCACTCTGGCCTCAGAATCAGCCCTTAAGGCGTGTGGATCCAGCTGAAAAGCCCATGAGAGTATTTCAGGCATGGAAAGCCAAGACACTCTGGCCAAAAAATAAATAAATAAATAAATAAACCTAAATGAAAGATCTCTGCAAGTGAGATCCTAGTGGAAAGAACGGGTCATCAAAGAAGGAGGTACCTTTCTCTGAAGGGAGGAGAGAACTTCCACTTTGACCATGGCCTTGCCTAAATATGATCAGAGTCAGTGAACTCAGGGGGCTTCCATAGCCTTGGCAGCTCATGACAAGAGCCTAGGGTGATTACTGATGCCATAAACAAGAGTGTCAATTTGCTAAGTCAACAACAGGAGTCACTGTGCACTTACTCCTCATGTAGGATCTCTGTCCTTAGTGTGCTGTACATTGAGATTTAATGCTATAACTAGTACTCAAACAGTATTTTTCACTTTATGTTTCTGTGTGGGAGCAAACTGTTGCAATCTTTACTTAATGTATGCTAAACTGATCTTCTGTATATAAAGAGAATCGAAAATGAATCTTGATGTGAATGGAAGGGGAGAGGGAGTGGGAAAGGGGAGGGTTGCGGGTGGGAGGGATGTTATGGGGGGAAGCCATTGTAATCCATAAGCTGTACTTTGGAAATTTATATTCATTAAATAAAAGTTAAAAAAAAAAGTATGTTTTTGACCATGGTTTTGTGTTAGTAAATAACTTGTGACCAAATTTTAGCGCGGGCCATCTATCCAGAGATAAGAACAAGTGAAACAATCATTTTTCCTAGGGGCCGGCGCTGTGGTGTAGCAGATTAAACCCCCGTCTGCAGTGCCGGCATCCCATATGGGTGCCAGTTCAAGTTCCAGATGCTCCACTTCCCATCTGGCTCTCTACTATGGCCTGGGAAAGCAGTAGAAGATGGGCCAAGTCCTTTTAACTCTGGGTTTCAAATAAATAAATAAATCATTTAAAAAAAAGATCATTTTTGCTTACACAGATGGGTCAGCTGGAAACCACCCAATACACAGGGAAACCGCCACAAAGGATGATCTGATTAAACCTACCTTCACATCGAAAAACTTCACACTCCTGGAAGGAGTATTGATGTCCTGGAGGTAGTTCAAGTCTTTTAGCTATTTGGGGGGGGATAAGTACATTTCCAGACTGTAGATTTATACAGTATTGTGCATTATCATTATAGTTCACAAATAAGTTATATGAGTTTGCTTTACATTCTGAAATTTCAGTCTCTCGAAGTACAAAAATAATGATGGAGTCAGTTGTTCCTCCCTGATAGTTTTCTTCCACATACACTCCACTAACAACATTTTCACTATAAATCACTGTTATAATAGGTCCTTGATTACAGCATCTGTTATGTAAATCTTGTGTTGAGAATCCGTGGACACTTGCCTTGTAGAGAAGGCTAAATTTTTTGTCTCCAAAATGATTTTGCAGGATCTTTTTTTGCAACCATGTCAAACGAGTTGTCACTGCCATACTTCTCAACCTAGTGGGACATCCAACACATTTTCCATCAAATTTTGAAAATGGATAATATGTTCTGTCATAAAACACAATTCTTCCTTTCATTTACTATGACACAGAGAATGAAAAGCATAAGGTGAAATAGTAAGAGAAGGCATTACCTGTTTTTTTTCATTCTGAATGATTATTTTTTACATTAAAAACTTGAGGGAGAGACCCTCGTTTGCAAGCGTAGGAAAAGTGGAAAGTAGCAAGTCAATTACCTGTCTGAAGAATCTGAACAAGGTCTGGAGCTGCTGGGAGCTGCTCAAGTCAGCCACAAAATGGGAGCAGAAAATTCTTCAGCAAACTGAAGAACTAGCTTCCAAGAAACCCTGAGAAAGGAAACTGAAACTTACTAAGCACCACCCAGCTGGCTCTGGGCCAACCTCTCTGAGTGAAACAACAGTAGCTGATCCACTAGGACACAGCAAAATCATACTAGAACAGCATCGGCGGACTACATAAAATCTGTTTTCTTTATATAAATAAATTTTTTAAAAATAATATTAGAAGAATCAAAGAATTGAAGTCAGAAAGAAAACATGACATCTCACTGACTATTTTTTTTTGACAAAAATGCACCCAGTTACTGTACATGGCCAAAAAAAAAAAAAAGTTCTGTCAATTCCACCTGCAGAATGCATGTCTCGAATTTATCCCCTTCTCCAAGTCTCTGCCATCAATTTATTCTAAATGGATGTACTTCCTTCTGAAGATTATTACAATAGTTTCCTAACTGGCCCCTCTGCTTTTTTGCTTTCCTCTTCTCTTCTCCAATTCATTTTCCTCACCAAAGCAAAATAAAGCAGTTTAATTTGTGAGACGTAAACCCGGGGCCGGTGCCTTAGCATAGCAGGGAAAGCCGTCGCCTGCAGTACAAGCATCCCATATGGGCATCTGTTTGAGTTCCAGCTGCTCCACTTCTGATCCAGCTCTCTGCTGTGGCCTGAGAAAGCAGTAGAATATGGCCCAAGTTATTGGCCCCTGCACCCATGTGGAAGACCTGGAAGAGGCTCCTGGATCCTGGCTTCGGATTGGTGCAGCTCCGACCTTGCAGGTAATTGGAGAGTGAACCAGGGGATGGAAGATCTCTCTCTCTCTGCCTCCCCTTCTCTCTGTATGTAACTTTGAGTTTCAAATAAATAAATAAATCTTTTTTAAAAAAGAGAAAAAGGGAGAGATGTAAACTCAGTCACGTTACTTCCACACTAAAATCTCTTTCCTTAGGGTCACTAGGGTCACAATCTTTGTGTGTGTGTGTATATATATATATATATATATATCCCATATGTATATATGTACACATATATATCTTGATATTATATATATATATATATATATATCTTGGAATATCTATCTATCGATCGATCAATAGACAGAGAAGTAGATAGATACACACATGCAACCTCCAGATTTCTTTTACTGGGGTCCATGCAATTGCTTGCTTTTTTTTTCCAAAATTTTGAATGTGGATAATTTTATCTGTAGGCAGCTTCTCTCCAGTTCTCCCTTTTCCTGCTTAATTTCTGACTGGTTCTAATGAATCTAAACTACTTGTTTGTTCCAGAAAGGAATTTTAATTCTTGGGACTAATAAAGTATAATAGCTTTATCCAATTAAAAACAAAAACAAAACTTTTAGTAGTCTGTGGACACTATTTACTTAGCTAAAAAAAAAAAAACCTGCAACTTATAGGCACTTTACATGTTTCTCACTTCCACACTGCAGTAACTTTATGAGGTAGAGACAAATATTACCACCAGTTTTCAAATACATAAACAGAATTTCAGAGTTAAATAATTAATAAAAAATATATTCTTCTACTAAATTGTAGGCCAAAGATTTGTACAGAGATGATGGATTTAACGGCACATATATTTTGATTTAATTATACACTTTCAATATGTACAATTTATTGTCTGTCAACTGTACCTTACAATAACTATTTTTTAAAAAAAGTTCACAATTCTAAACAGTATATTACTCTGCTTGGCCTTGTTGTGAGAGATTTTGTAACACTATTAAGCTACCTGGATACTGATTAAAGGCAACAACACACCTAATTATATTCAAATTATGTATTCATCAATAGGAAATTGAAGAAAATAACACTTAAGAGGTCACTAACATCCCGCTTGAATGAAAGCTCCTTCTCAGAGGTTATTAATTATTGGTTAACTCTACTGTCACTAGTTATGCAATGTAAACTTATTTGTGCTAAAAGTTAAAGATCTTTCAATAAATATTTATTAAATGGCAACTATATGCCTCCACTGTTCTCAAGGCTAGAGATACAGCAGGAAACAAAACAGATAATATTCCTGTCCTCATGAAGCCATGTTCTTTTCTGGAAAACAGGAAATCAACAAACAAATGTCATTGAGATAAAAGTATTGTAGTTTTAAAAGACCTGTTTATTTATTTATTTATTTGAAAGAGTGACTGAGAGAGACAGAGAGGAAGAGACAGAAAGAGAGAGTATGTGAGAGAGAGAGAGAGAGAGAGAGAGAGAGAGAGATTCTCTGCCAACTGACTTACTCCTTAAATGGCAGCAACAAACAGATGTGAGCCAGGCTGAAGCCAGGAACCTGGAACTCAGTCTCGGTCTTCCACATGAGTGGTAGGTCCCCAGTACTTGGGCCATCATTCACTGCATTCCCAGGGGCATTAGCAGGAAGCTGGATCTGAAGGGAAGCAAATGGCACTCAAATCAGCCAAGGGAATGGGCTGCCAGCATCATAAGTGATTACTTAACCCATATAACACAACACTGGCCCCAGTAAAATTGTCAGGAAGATGATGTTGGAGGAGAGCCCTGAATGGAGTAAGGGAGAATTCTATGAAAATAAGTAGGGGAAGAGCATTGTAGATGGAGCCAGCCCAAGTGTGAACATCCTTGAATGACAATTTGTTGCAGTAAGATGGTCAGTATTATTGAAGCAAAATTTGGAGACAAATTATGACTGTGAATACTCTAGCTCCTGTGTGGAAAACAGACTATTAAGAGGAAAGCATGGAGGCCTGAGCTGTGGAGTAGCAGGTAAAGCCACTGCCTGTTGTGCTGGCATTCCATATGGGCACTGGTTCGAGTCCTGGCTGCTCCACTTCTGATCCAGCTCCCTGCTATGGACTGGGAAAGCAGTAGAAGATGACCCAAGTCCTTGTGCCCCTGTACCCATGTGGGAGACCTGGAAGAAGCTCCTGGCTCAGTGCAACTCCGGCCTTGCAGCTATCTGGGGAATGAACCAGCAGATGGAAGACCTTTCTCTCCCTCTGCCTCTACCTCTCTGTAACTCTGGATTTCAAATACATAAATAAATCTTTAAAAAAAAGGAGGAAAGCATGGAACATGAAGATGTAGAACTAAGACTGTGGCTGAGTAAGAAGTTCCAGTGATCACCTTCCCAGAGACACCAGTGTGAACCACTCTAGACACACCAAGTCACATTCACTAGAGCTGCAGAAGGCAGATGAGAAATAGTCTTTGTGTTGGTATAATCATAAGAAAAGTCTCATTAAGAAACCAAGAAGGAAAAGGTTGCCAATGTCAACCCTCCTCCAGAGAGAGAGAGAGAGAGAGAGAATGAAATCCAGTGTGAGGCCCACTGTGAAAAAATTCGACCAGACTGAGCCCTGACCTCCCTTTCTGCAGGTACATTCCTGTGAAGCAAATATTGGGAACATCCATAGCCAGAAGACCTCTGCTACACCCCACCCCCAAACAACTAACAGAAAGCAAAACTCCAGGCATATGAACAGGCCGGGAGAATAAGCTTAGGACCATGTCTTGGAGCTCAGAGTCTAGTATACTATGTTGAGACCTGGCACCTGAAAAAGTCCAAAGACCCCTACCCGTGCCCCTCCCCATCCCCACCAGCCGGTGCTCACAGACTGAGCCACTAGACTTTCCCAGCATCAGGCGGACACCGGCACTCCTGTGAGTGGGACTCATTTTGGTGTGTGTTACTGTCAGCCTTCTGTGTGTATGGGGGCATTCCTGGGATGTCATGGGGCCCAATGACTGTGAGACCAAAGTGTGACCACTGGGGGGCCAATCTGCAGGCATCCATGAGACTATGCCCTGGAAACTAGTAGTGGGTTGGTAAAGCCCAACACTGGACAGAGTCTAATGCCTATGAGCACAATCTCTAGACTTGCTCCAGTATAAGCTGGATACCAGCATCCTGGTGCAACAAACTTGTTTTAATGTGTATCACCAGCATCTGGCAAGCTTAATATAAACTCCTAAGATTGTTCAGAGACTGTTGACTGTGAGACTGATGTATGACTCACAAAAGGCCTGTCTGAGTAGCTGAGTGGCTTCCTGTATCACCCTTCTTACAACCTTGCACAGACAACCAGGAATCACCAAACAGTTTTGGGACTCTTCCAGGCTGATAGAACCCAGCACTGATGAGTAGATCCTAATCGTCCCTATCCCCAAGCCAATGCACACCAACAGAACCTCTGCTGTAAGCACAGTGGACTTCCATAGTCCTGGTTGAGAAATCCAATACCCCAGCTGCATCACCAGTGCCTCCTAGTATCAGGCATAGAGACAATAGCAAGGCTGGCTTCAGTCTAACCACAGGATGCACTGGTCTTGCTGAACTGTGGGCTCTTGATGTGAGGTACTCATGGACACGTGGCAGAGTCCACGAATAATATAAACCCAGAAAAAGGCTTTCAGGAATGGAATATTCACCTTTTAGGCAAGTACCTTTTCATATAGAACAACACACCAACTGCAGATGCAGGAAAAACTTGAGTTTATAGAGTGTTGTAGATCTGATTCAGTAAAAATACATCAGCAGTAGATCTGGGACAAACGACAGCTAGTGCTTTCATAGTAGAAGTATCCACAGGCTAAAAGGAAATAAACAGACTGCTTAAAATTCCTAGAAAGGTAACCATAGATGAAGTCAGATTACTAAAACTAATCCCTTAAGGCATTAATGATATTGCTCACCAACAGCATCAAGAAGTACTATGGAGCCATGACCTCACTTAAACAGCAAAATAAGGCGCCAAAAACCAACCATCTAGGAATTGAAATTTTCAAGGGCATGGGTGAAGATTTCAAAGGACTTATTTAAGAAAACTTGATCAAATCCAAGAGAACACAGAGAAATTATTCTAACTGAGGAATTTGACAGAGAAATGGGAATGTTTAAAGAAAACCAAGCAGAAATATTTCAACTTAAAAGCACACTAAGCAAAATTGAAAACATGATAGAAATCAGCAATGGCAAGATATATGAAATAGAAGAAAGAACCACTGAGTCAAAGATAGTCTATTTGAAAATATACAGTTGGAGAAGGAAAAAGAAAAAAAGAATCAGAGTGGATGTTGTGATGCGGCAGGTTAAGTGGCTGCTTAGGACACACATATCCCATATTAGGATGCCTAGGATTGAACCCCTCCTACACCTCTGCTTCCAATTCAGATCCCTGTTTTTTTTTAAACTTTTATTTAATGAATATAGATTTCCAAAGTACAGCTTATGGATTATAATGGCTTCCCCCCTATAACGTCCCTCCCACCCGCAACCCTCCCCTTTCCCACTCCCTCTCCCCTTCCATTCACATCAAGATTCATTTTCAATTCTCTTTATATACAGAAGATCAGTTTAGCATACATTAAGTAAAGATTTCAACAGTTTACTCCCACACAGAAGCATAAAGTGAAAAATACTGTTTGAGTACTAGTTATAGCATTAAATCTCAATGTACAGCACACTAAGGACAAAGATCTGTTAATGCACCTGGGAGGTAGCAGATGACAGCTCAAGTATTTGAGTCCCTGACATCCATGTGAGAGATCTGGATGAAGTTCCTGTCTCCTGGCTTCAGCCTGGTCCAGCCCTGACTCTTATGGATCTTTGGAGAGTGAACCACTGGGTAGAAGTGCTCACTCTCTCTCTCTTCTTCCTCTCTCTCCTCCTCTGTCTCTCTCTCCATCTCTCTGAGTCTATGTATTCATATGCCTTTAAAATAAAAAAAAAAACACTTTTTAAAAATAAGCAAGAAGAATACATAAAGTTGGAAATTAACTGAAATGTGATCCCTGTTAAACATAAGAGTGGGAATAAGAGAGGCAAGAGATGTATAATTTGGGACATGCTCAAGCTGACTTGCCCCAAATGGTAGAGTTAAAAACATACCAGGGGATTCCAATTCAATCCCATCAAGGTGGCATGTACCAATGCCATCTCACTAGTCCAAGTGATCAATTTCAGTTCACAATTGATCATAATGAAAGGACTAAGAGTCAAAGGGAGCACATAAACAAGTCTAGTACCTGCTAACACTAACCGATGGAATAAATAAAGGGGAGAGTGATCCAACATGGGAAGTGAGATACTCAGCAGACTCATAGAATGGCAGATGTCCTAAATAGCACTCTGGCCTCAGAATCAGCCCTAAAGGCATTCAGATCTGGCTGAAAAGCCCATGAGAGTATTTCAGGCATGGAAAGCCAAGACACTCTGGCAAAAGATCTCTGCGAGTGAGATCCCAGTGGAAAGAACAGGTCTTCAAAGAAGGAGGTACCTTTCTCTGAAGGGAGGAGAGAACCTCCACTTTGACTATGAGCTTGTCTAAACAAGATAAGAATCAGAGAACTCAGAGGGCTTCCATAGCCTTGGAAACTCATGACTGGAGCATAGGGAGACTACTGATGCCATAGACAGGAGTGTCAATTGGTAAAGTCAACAACAGGAGTCACTGTGCACTTACTCCTCATGTAGGATCTCTGTCCTTAATGTGCTGTGTATTGAGATTTAATGCTATAACGAGTACTCAAACAATATATTTCACTTTGTGTTTTTATGGGGGTGCAAACTGTTGAAATCTTTACTTAATGTATACTGAACTGATCCTCTGTAAAAAAAAAAAAAAAAAAAAAAAAAAAGAAATTATCAACTCCCAACTTGACTCTCACTGGGATTAAACATGACAATAGGTCTGATCTGATTTCATCATCATTTTAAAAAAATCATCTATTATTTTTCACTTTATGTTTCTGTGTGGGAGCAAACTGTTGAAATCCTTACTTAATGTATACTAAGCTGATCTTCTGTATATTAAGATAATCGAAAATGAATCTTGATGTGAATGGAAGGGGAGAGGGAGTGGGAAAGGGGAGGGTAGTGGGTGGGAGGGACGGTATGTGGGGGAAGCCATTGTAATCCATAAATCGTACTTTGGAAATTTATATTCATTAAATAAAAGTTAAAAAAAAATGTTGGACTATCATCTTCCAAAAAAAAAATAAATAAATAAAGTTGGAAATGAATATGGAATAGCACCTAAAACATGCTCATTTACCTGATTCCAATTATGTACAGATGCATTATATCTTTTTTATGATTTATTTATTTCTTTAAAAAGCAGAGTTACAAGAGGCAGAGGCAGAGAGAGAGAGAGATCTTCCACCCACTGGTTCACTCCCCAAGTGGCTACAATAGCCGTAGCTGCACCGATCCGAAGCCAGGAGCCAGGAGCTTCTTCGTGTTTCCTACAAGGGTGCGGGGGTCCAAGGAGTTGGGCCGTCTTGCACTGCTTTCCCAGGCCATAACAGAGAACCAGATTGGAGGTGGAGCAGCCGGGTCCCAAACAGGTGCCAATATGGGATGCCGGCACTGCAGGTGGCAGCTTCACACACTAACCTCTTCAACAGCCCCAGTTGCATTCTATATGAGAGGAATAATACAGTATGTAGTCATAATAAAATGTCATGACAAATCTGAGTATGCATAGCATCCAAATATTGTCCAGGCTTAGAAAACAGCATCTTTAACACTGGTTAATTCATCCCTGAAGGCAACATCCAAATGCTGCTGAGTTTGCCACAGCTGTAAGAAACGTACTACCATGTTATCCATAGAAGTATGCATTTGTATTTCTTGAGCTAGGGCCATTGCAGCGGTATCCATAGTCGAAATTATTCCTATTACAGGCAGAGTGACACCAACAATTAACCCTAACACGCATTTGGATCTCATGCATAACACACCTTATAGGACAGAATAACAAAGCCATTTGGGTAACAGCTTCATAAATCTTTAACTGCTTTTAAAAATTAGCCTCAATTGATTAGAATTATTTTTTTGCTCTTAGTAACCTGAATTAACCATACTTTTTCTCAGTTGGAACCTGTAGTTCATTGTTAAACTTAGGCTTTATCTGTTTAAAGAGCAGTCCCAAGGTACTGAACACAATAGAAATGTGTGTGCTGGGGGCAGGGGGCGGGGGGCAGAAGAGGAAGCATGTGAATAGAGAACCAACAATGTTTTAATTTTTAAGAGCATGTTGTTTTTGTATTTTTTTATTTCAGAGTTTTGAAACCTCTTATCTATACAGCTGATTTCTAAGTTGTCAGAAAACCTGCGTTTGAGAACATTTCTTAGTCTTTTCTATAAATCTGAATGTAATTTTTTTAAAGAAGAATAAAAAACTGTGGATGACAAAAGACTTTCAATAGCAATGGTTAAAATTATAAAACAGGGCAGGCGCTGTGGGGTAGCGGGTAAAGCCGCCGCCTACAGCCCCACCATCCCATAGGGGCAACCAGTTGGAGCCCCGGCTGCTCCACTTCTGATCCAGCTCTCTGCTGTGGCCTGGGAAAGCAGTGCAAGATGGCCCAAGTCCTTGGGCCCCTGCACCCGTGTCAGAGACCTGAAGGAGGCTCCTGGCTCCTGGCTTCAAATTGGCACAGTGCTAGTCATTGCAGCCAATTGGGCAGTGAACAAGAGGATGGAAGATCTCTTTCTCTCTCTCTCTCTCTCTTTCTCTCTCTGCCTCTGCCTCTCTGTAACTCTGATTTTCAAATAAATAAAATAAATCTTTAAAAAAAATGATCCCTTTTAGGCCACTGGGCCTTTTTTATTCAGATAACCATTGTAACCAATACCTATTCAATAAGATCATTAGATTCTCCTAACTTTGGACATTTATATCAGTAGCATTTTATATTAGCATAATTTTGGCACCACTTCACATCTTGACAGTATCTTTACTGGGTGAATAATCCAATGCTTGGTGAATTTGGCTTCACAATGATAGAAAGGCATTACCTCTAGTATAATCCAAATAGCCTGATAATTTGGTGTCTCTACAGGATGAAAGATTAGGGTTCGGCACTGTGGTGCAGTGGGTTAATGCCCTGACCTGAAGTGCCGGCATCCCATATGGCCGCTGGTTCTAGTCCCAGCTGCTCCTCTTCCAATCCAGCTCTCTGCTATGGCCCAGGAAGGCAGTAGAAGATGGCCCAAGTCCTTGGGCCTCTGCATCTGCATGGGAGACCCAGAAGAAGCTCCTGGCTTCGGATCAGCAAATCTCCAGCCATTGTGGCAATCTGAGGAGTGAACCAGCAGATGGAAGACCCCTCTCTCTGTCTCTACCTCTCTGTAACTCTGTCTTTCAAATAAATAAAATGAATCTTTAAAAAAGGAAAGAAAGAAAAGAAAGGTAAGTCCTTTACAATTTCCAGGGGCCCAACTGCAAATATCAAAGTCCAAAGATTAGAACTTTGATTTTTTTGTATGCCTGGCATAGATGCCAAGAAGGTGTAAAATATCTGATTGAAATAGGATCTCTTAGCATCATGGCATGATATAGGCCAGATTTTATCATTGTTATAAAGTGATCACTCAAATACTTTAGAATAAGTACATACTTAAACCATAACTTTTAAAACTCAGCTGCTAGGGGCAGGTGCTGTGGCATAGCAGGTAAGGCTGCTGCCTGTGGTTCCAGCATCCCGTATGGGCACTCCCGTATGGGAGATCCACTTCCAATCCAGCTCTCTACTATGGCCTGGGAAAGCAGTGGAAGATGGTCCAAGTCCTTGGGCCCCTCCACCATCATGGGAGACCAGGAGGAAGCTCTTGGTTCCTGGCTTAGGATTGACGTAGCTCTGGCCATCATCGCCAATTAGGGAGCGTACCAGTGGATGGAAGACATCTCTCTCTCTCTGCCTCTCCTCTCTCTGTGGAACTCTGACTCTCAAATAAATAAAGAAATTGCAAACAAAGGAAACTCAGCTGCTCTTAAAATCAAACTCAACAGAGACAGAGAACACAAATATTACCTCAGTAGGATAAAAATATCAATGCCTCTTTGTTCTGTCACCAAGATGAGAAATAAAAGCCTTGACTACCATAGTTAGCACATGAGATCATCCCATAACCTGGGACAATTTAACAGAATCAGAACTAAGGAAGAGAAGAGAACTTACTGGAGCTGAGTAGAAAATTGACACAATGTCACCAATTAAAAGAGGTGCTGCAGTTTTTAAACATATTTCAAAATTGGAGACTAGTATTATTTTCAAATATTTCTGCTGATTTCCTTGATTTAGTTCACTAGGCTAGTCCTCCACCTGCCGCGCTGGCACCCCAGGTTGTGGTCCCGGTCGGGGTGCTGGATTCTGTCCCAGTTGCTGCTCTTCCAGTCTAGCTCTCTGCTGTGGCCCGGGAGTGCAGTGGAGGATGGCCCAGGTGCTTGGGCCCTGCACCCGCATGGGAGACCAGGATGAAGGACCTGGCTCCTGGCTTCAGATCGGCGCGGCGGCGGCCATTTGGGGGGTGGGGGTGAACCAACAGAAGGAAGACCTTTCTCTCTGTCTCTTTTTCTCACTCTGCCTGTCAAAAAAAAAAGGCTACTGATTTTTGTGTGTTAATTTATATTCTGTCAGTTTACCCAACTCTTTTATGAATTCCAGTAAGCTCTTAGCGGAGTCTTTAGGTCCCCCTATATATAGAATCATGTCATCTGTCAATAGGGATAATTTGACTTCCTGCTTTCCATTTTGTATCCAATTGATTTAATTTTCTTGCCTAATAGTTTTGGCTAAAACTTCCAGGACTATATTGAAAACCAATGATGAAACTCAGCATACTTATCTGATTCTAGATCTTAGTGGTCATGCTTCCAACTTTTCCCAATTCATTAAGATGCTGCATGTGGGTTTGTCATAAATTGCCTTAATTGTTTCGAATAGAATTTCTTCTATACTTAATTTGCTTAAGGTTTTCATCAAGAGAGGATATTATATTTTATCAAATGCTTTCTCTGCATCTATTTAGATTACCATATGTGTTTTTTTTCCTTCAGTTGGTTAATGTGATATACCACATTTATTGATTTGTATATGTTGAACCATCCCTGCATACCAGGGATAAATATCATTTGGTCTGGGTGAATTGTCTTTCTGATGTGTTGTTGGATTCAGTTAGCCAGTATTTTGTTGAGGATTTTTGCATCTATTTTTGTCATAGTAATGGTATATAGTTCTCTTTGTTGCATCTTTTTCTGGTTTAGGAATCAGGGTGATATCGGTCTCACAGAAGGAGTTTTGGAGGATTTTCTTCCTTTCAATTGTTTTGAACAGCTTGAGAAGAATTGGTATTAGTTCTTCTTTAAAAGTCTGGCAGAATTCAGTAGTGAAGCCATCTGATGCCGGGCTTTCCTTTTGTTGGAAAAGAGTCTTGATTACTGATTCAATCTCCATCTTGGCTTTTGGTCTGTTTAGCCTATCAGTGTCTTATGACCCAAATTTGTTGGATTGTATGTGTCTAGAAATCTATCCAGTTCTTCTACGGTTCCCAATTTGTTTGCATATAGCTCATAGGTAATTTTTATTTCTGTGTTTTCTGTTGTTACATTTCCCTTGTCATCTTTGATTTTATTAATTTGGGTCTTAGCCCTCTTTTTTTGATTAGTTGCACCACTGGTGTATCAATTTGTTTTATTTTTTCAAAAAACCAGTTCCTCATTTCACTAATCTTTTAAATTACTTTTTTTCAATTTTATTTCTTCTCTAATTTTAATTATTTCTTTCCTCCTACTAATTTTTGTTACTGTTTTTCTAGGTTCTTGAGATGTATTGATAGCTCATTTATTTGATGCCTTTCCAATTTCTTGATGTAGCCACCAATTGCTATCAACTCTCCTCTTAACACTGCTTTTGCTGTGTCCTATATGTTTTGATAGGTTGTACTGTCATCTTCATTTGTTTTCAGAAATTATTGATTTCTCTTTTTATTTCTTCTATTACTCACTATTCATTCCAGAGAATTTTGTTCCCTCTCCATGTGTTTACATATGTTCTAGATATTCTTTAGTTATTTATTTCCATCTTCATTCCATTGTGATCACAGAAGATGCATTGTGGGGCCAGCTCTATAGAGTAGTGTGTTAAGTTGTCACATGCAGTGCTGACATCCCATATGGGTGCCAGTTTGAGTCCCAGCTGCTCCACTTCCAATTGAGCTCATGACTAATTGCCTGTAAAAGCATTGGAAGATGGTAAAAGTCATTGGAACCATGCACCTACATGGGAGACTTGGAGAAGCTCCAGGCTCCTGGCTTCAGATTGGCCTGCAATGGCCAAGCTCCAACAATTGCAGTCATTTGGAGAGTGAACCAGTGGATGGAAGTTCCCTCTCTCTCTCTCTCTCACTCTGTATCTCAAGTAAATAAATAAACCTTTTAAAAAGGAAGATGAATGATATGGTTAATTTTCTTTTTTTAGTTTGGTGAGATTTGCTTTATGGCCTAACATAGTTTATCCTAGAGAAAGTTCTATGCACTGATGAAAAGAATGAGCATTGTAAAACGGTATGATGAAAAGTTTTGTAGATTTCAATTTGGATCATTTGGTCCATAGTGTAGATTATCTCTGTTGTTTCTTTGTTGATGTTCTGTCTAGTTGATTGACAAAAGTAAGGTGTTGAAGTCCCCCTACTATCCATTAACATTTGTTTTAAATGGCACCCTGGAATTAGGTGCACATAAATTTATTATAGTCACATCTTCATGTTGAATTGACCCCTTAATCATTGCATAGTGCCCTTCTTTGTCTCTTAACAGTTTTTATGTTAAAGTCTATTTCATCTGATATTAGGTTGACTACACCTGCTCATTTTTGCTTTCCATTAGCATTGCATATCTTTCTCCATCCTTTCACTTTCATTCTGCATGTAGCTTTGTTGGTAAGATGTGTTTATTGTAGGAAGCAAATAGATGGGCTTTGTTTTTCAATCCATTCAGCCAGTCTATATCTTTTAAATGGAGAATTAAAACCATTTATATCCAAGTTTATTATTGATGAGTGACTTGGCCCTCTCATTTTTCTGTAAATATTCTTATTGTTTGCTTTGAATTTCCTTCTTATATTTCCTGGGAGAATTTTTTGCCTTCATATTCTTTCATAATAATAACTATCTCTTTTTCTGTGTGTAGCACATCTTTAAGCATCATTTGTATGTCTGGATGAGTGGTGACAAATTCTTTCAATTTCTGTTTGTTATCAAATGTCTTTATTTCACCTTCTATCATAAATGAGAGCTTTGTATGATGCAGTATTATGGGTTGACTGTTTTTTCTTTTAAGACCAGGACTATCGTTTCTCTGTTCTTTCCTAGCCTATAGGATTTCTAATGAGAAGTCAGCTGTGGGTCTAATTGGGGATTCTCTGAAGGTAATCTGCTGTTTCTCTTGTGCACACTTTAGAATCTTTTCTTGTTTTATTGTGGAGAGTTTGACTACAATTTGTCATGGTGAAGATCTTTTCTGGTCGTGTCTTTTAGGAGTTCTGTGTGCCTCAGGTACATAGAAGTACCTTTCTTTCTCCAAATAAGAGCAATTTTTTTGGAATTATTTTACTAAAAAGGCCTTCTAATCCATTCTTTTTCTACACATTCAGGAACTCCTACGACATATTTTGGTTCATTAGATTGTATCCCATAAATCTCCAACACTGTTTTTCATTTTTCTAATTTCTTCTTTTTTTGGTCTGGCTGAGAAATTTCCAAAGATTTTTCCTCTAGCTAAGATATTCTTTCATTTGCCTCAGTAAGTCTGCTGTTAAGGTTTTTCACTGTATTTTTCATTGGCATATTTAATTATTCATTTCTAACATTT
The DNA here is from genome assembly GCF_051225735.1 of Oryctolagus cuniculus. Lineage (NCBI taxonomy): Eukaryota > Metazoa > Chordata > Mammalia > Lagomorpha > Leporidae > Oryctolagus > Oryctolagus cuniculus. Next base: position 93,704,924 of record NC_142873.1, read on the forward strand.
CAATTTAATTTCTCTTCAAAATCTCAATCTCATGGGAGAATTTTTCCTCCATGTCTAGCATGGATTTCTTTACCTCATGAATTTGCTTCTCATTGCTTCTGAGCAATCCTATGATTAATCTTTTGAATTCATTTTCAGGCATTCCATCAATCTCTTTGTCTTCACATTCTAAAATTAATGTGTTGTTTTGTTCATTTGGAGAAGTCATATGGTCTTCCTTATTCTTGTTTCTGAGTTTACGCTTTTATTTATTGATATTTGTTTAATTACTTGTTTTTCTCCTCTAATAGATTTTGTCTTTGAACTATGCCTCTGTTGTTTAGTGGAGTATCTTCTCTTTCAGTCAGTACCCAAAATTGCATGCTGGTGTGGTCAGGGAGCTCTGGTTAGTGCTCCAGGGTGGAGAGGTATCCAGGATGACACCCCAGTGGGTGTCTTGTCAGCAGGAAAGAGGGTATGATCACTTCTGCTGGCATAATCAACCCTAACATCCTCTCTTCCAAGGTGATCAATGCCAGGCATTAGCCCACAGAGGGTACAACACTCACTCATGCTGCCACATTAAACACATAATGGATCTGTGTAGTCCTCATGTAAATACAGATCCTGCTACAATGAACCACCCAGGCAGTCAGAGAGCTGGGAGCCTTTGGCACCACACAGCGATTGCCCTGAGATCCAGCTACACCTTGCGCCCTATTATGTAGTCATGGAGTCCCCACAATATCAGCACACAAGGCTCCCACAGTCACAGGGTACAGAGTATCCACTACACCCTGTTAGCCTATCCTGTTCATGGAGGGACAGAGGCTGGGGGCACCTCACAGTCCAACATGGATTGCCAATCCACTCAAGCAGACTCAAAATCAGTGGGGAATGCAGACTTTTCCCTCCAGTAAAATCCCTGGATCATACACATGCCCAAGAGCCACTACTGCCATTAATCATTTCAAAATGACGGCTTCTCCCCACCATTTGCTGGGTGTGCATCTTAGCTCCTACAGCCACTACTTGTGTCGAGATGGTGCCCCTTCCCAGTCCGTTGCTCGGTGCCCTTTTTGAGGGAAAGGAAGAGAAAAATGTGTCCTTCTTCACTGGGTTAGGGAGTATGTTGTCCCCCTTAGAGCTCCAGCCTGGACTGCAGTGCCGACATCCCATATGGGTGTCCCAGCTGCTCCACTTTTGACCCAGCTCTCTGCTACAGCCTGGGAAAGAAGTAGAAGATGGCCCAAGTCCTTGGACACCTGCACCCATGTGGGAGATCCGGAAGAAGCTCCTGGCTCCTGGCTTCAGATCTTCACAGCTCTGGCCATTGCAGCCAACTGGGGAGTGAACCAGTGGATGGAAGACCCCCTCTCTTTGCCTCTCCTTCTCTCTCTGTGTAATTCTACTTTCAAATAAATAAACAACTATTTTTTTAAAAGGGCATATATTCTGATTGTTCAGACTTCCTTAGATAAGTTTCAATCAAATGTACCTCCTTCTATAAAATAATCTATGGGAGGCAGTAAGGTTATTATTAATGGGACACACTGAGGCCACATCAACATGACTTACAGATAACATTTCTTCCCTAGCACATGAGATACGGATTTTTCTCAAATGAGAATGAAGGCTCCCAGATGTTACCTGGCTTTCATGTGGTGTTCTGACCCTTGCCACATGAGGTAGTCTTTGGAAGCCTCCCAATCTCCGTTAATCTCTTTTCTCACTGGTCTCTCCAGTTCTGTTCCTTTCCTCTCCTTCTACCAGAGTAATGCCCAATTTTTCTTTCCTCTCTCATCCCAAGATGGTTGACTATCTTGTTGTAGTTCCAGAAACAGAAAAGATGGGCAGTTATCTCTTTATTACCTTTTCAATCCAAAAATTCTGTAAATTCTTATTTTTTAAAGATCATTTTATTTGAAATAAGAATTACAGAGAGAGGGGAAGAGAGACAGTGAGATCGTCCATTCATTAGCTCAATCTCCAAATGGCCACAATGCCCAGCATTGGGCCTCTTTGAAGCCATGAGCCAGGAGCTTCTCCCAGGTCTGTCATGTGGGTGGTAGGGGCCCAAGCACTTGAGCCATCTTCTGCTGGTTTCCCAGATACATTAGCAGGGAGCTGGATGGGAAGGGGAACAGCCATGACTCAAACCATTCCCATATGGGATACCAGCACTGCAGATGGCATCTTAACGTGATGCCACAGTTCAGGCCCCTAATTTCTGTAAATTCTATGTTAGATTCTTTCATGGCCTTGACTCTCAAGGATCCACTCTAAAAGAGCAGAAGCCTGAGCATTGTTTCTGATTGGTTTGGTTTTAATTTGTTTTCACTCCTTAGTTAAAAAAATCTTAGTCCTCAAGAGGATAATGGGAGTGATTCAGGGAAATAAGGGGGAAAACATGCATGAGGGTACTTTAAAATGTCTGTAGAAAAGCACTTAAAGATAAGTTGATTTTATCACGAAAAGTTTAAATCTATGCATAGTTTTATCAAAATCTATTTTCATGAACTTTTTAAAGACCCCTCATATGTATTGATTTCAAAGTAAGCATATTTTAACTCCATTTTCCCATACGTTTTGTAAAATACCCTCATACATTTTTATTTAAAAGAAGCTGGAACGAGGTAAGCATGGCATGGTAGATTAAGCCTCTACTTCCAAGAGGCAGGGCCCCAGGTTCTTGAGTCATCACTTACTGTCTTCCAGGATGCACACTAGCAAGACCTTGTATTCAGAAGCAGAGATAGGAAATGAATATAGTAACTCTGATATGGGATGCAAGTGTCCTGAGCAATGTCTTCACTGTTACACCAAATGTCTGCCCCAACCTTTTCATTGACTTGCACTAGTAACTTTCTTTGTTCATTCCAACCTGGAGACATGGCTAGGATGGTTTAGAATTCCATGAATGAAAAGCAGGCATGGGATTACTAGAGAGAGAAATTTTATTTTTTTTACGGAAATACAATGTCAAGTTGTTAAGAAATATCCTTCTCACTTAAATTCATTTATATTTACATCCAAAGGTAAGTAAAACACTCTGGCTTATTTACTTCTGTTTTCTCAGTTCAGTATTTCATCCACTCCCTTTTACATGGAGAAAAACATAGTCACTGTTGCCATTCCAAAGAGAGCGGGAGAGAAGAATAATGGCATATATATATATATTATATCTTTAGCAGGCACTGCGCTAATTTCTGTCATTACAAAGATGAGTAGAATCTAAATCCTTTGTCTCAAAGAATTTATAATCTATTTAAGAAAGCAGATGCTATATAATCATTACATAATCATTATTTAATCTGGTTAGTCCTTACATAAATTGCTATATAGAAGAGAAAGTAAAGTAATAGTTAATTTACATGAGGAAGTTTAGAAACATGTCACAGAAACTAAATGGTAAGGAGTACAATATATATAGGGCGGGTTGTGGCAGAGCATATTCAAAGGATTGCCTTTGGAACTTAAGGAATGATTAGCCGTAGAAGGCCCCATCAGTTAGAGGCTGTCAAGGAGGCAGAAGATGAACAATAGTAGATTCTGAATAAGGATTCTAAACAGATGGATTCTTTTTTAAAAAAAAAAAAGATTTTTTTTATTTATTTGAGAGGTAAAGTTACAGACAGTGAGAGGTAGAGACAGAGAGAAGGTCTTCCCTCCGCTAGTTTACTCCACAGATGGCTGCAACGGCCATAGCTGAACCCATATGAAGCCAGGAGCCAGGTGCCTCCTCTCGGTCTCCCATGCAGGTGCAGGGGCCCAAGGACCCGGGCCATTCTCCATTGCTTTTCCAAGCCATAGCAACAACACATGCCAGTCCAGTTTTGGGCCAAGTGTCAGAATCAAGGCAAACAATAGCACTTAGAGAACTAGTTAAGTTTTGCAAATTTATCAGACAACAAACAATAGAAATGAAGCACATATCCTAACATAGCTGTCAGTATTGATACAGAAAGATGGGTTCCAGCCACCCAACCAAGACATAGCTTAGGCTGCTTCAAAAGACATTGGTTACTGATGAGCAGAACGTAAAGGAGTCAAATTACTGGTTTCCTCTTTTGGCAAATCCTCTAAGAAGTCATCTGTCACCCGCAGCATCTGCCTCAGTGCAGAGAGAACTAGAATGTCTTCCTCAGGGTCTGACTCCCACTTGGAAGTATGATTTCCAATGATCAAGATATTAAAAATAGGAATGCCTAGGATTTTGCTGACATTCATTACCTGTGCAAAAATGCATTTAAGACATGTAAGTCATATTTGAAAATTGACTGCATTGTAAATAAAACTCAAGAAAAAAATGGCTTCAAAAATTATCTTCAGTACATACATATAATTCAAATATTTATCATTTTAAATTGGGACATAAATTTGAATTAACAGAATAATTTATATAATTTTTATTCATCTGTGACTATTTTGTAATAGCATACATATACATATATAGACTATGATTTTGATAGTTTACAATAGAATCTGATTACAAACAGCATTCCCTACCTGTTTTTGAGAAGTTGTAGATTTATTCACATTTAAAAAATTGACTTGAAGGACTTCATCATAATTATTCACCTTTGTAAGCAAGACTACATGCGCTATACCTATATAAAAATAAATTAATTATATCATAAATAATAAGGGGACAGCCAAGAAACTATATAACATGAAAACAATTCTCTGTGAAGTGATCCCACATTTGACAGCATGAATTATTCTGAATAATTCTCAATATGTAGCCTGAAGTTTTTGTAATAAAAAAATGATCTTTTTCTTCCAACATTAGAAGTCACTTTTAAAGAAAAGCAAATTTGAACATAATTCTGATAATCTAATATTGTGACTTTCAAACAATGTGATATTTCATGAGGGAAAGTGATTGCTGGACTTGGGATTTTAAAAGAACTGCAAAGACACTAAAAAGACAGGAGTTGAAGAAGGCTGTATGTGAGTATTTATAACCTATAAAAGGAATGTACACTGATTTCAATGTACACCAGAAACCTGAAGTCTTTGTCAAATCACAAAAAGTGAATGAATTACACTTGACTCCTAAACTAATCAAATTTCTGCCTGACTAGCTACTTCTGAGGAAAAATATAAAATTGAGTTTTTTTTTTTTCAAATGTTTATCAAGAATGTCTCCACTATGCCTCTCTTCCATGTGATTGATCTCAATGAATAAAATTTGGGGTACATTGATGGTTAAGCCACTATTTTGGGATAGTTTGTTACAGATCAATAGATAACTGATAGACTGATTGAACTCTTAACAAACTTTCAATCGTGATACCGCATGAATGATGAACTAGTATCATAAGAAAGCTTAGCTGTAAAACAGGTCTGAACTCAGCCACACAGTTTTTTCCCCAAAGGCATTCACCAAGCGCATAGAAGTGGAATACTAGTGGCTGGCAGCAGTACTGAAGAGCTAAAGGAGTTCACCCTGAAGCATGCAGAAAATTTTCCAAATGTAAATCAGTGGCTAGACTGAGGAGTGCAGCAGGGCAAGAATTCTGAGATAATAACTACAACAAATTTTGAGTTTACATTGAGTGTAGGGTTCTAACAAAGGTTGGATAAGACAAAATAGAAACCTTTAAAAATAATAATTCGAAAATCAGTGACTAAAGATTCTAGAGAAAGAAGCTAGAATAATAAGAGTAAAGTAAACCCAAAGAAATTCAAAGTAAAGAAATAAAAAATTTCAAAGGTCAACAAAGTAGAAATGAGGCGAAACAGTAGAAAAACATTAACGAAGCCAAAATTTGATCCTTTGAAAGCATCAATTAAATTGTCAAATTTTGAAATGTTCTAATCAAGAAAAACGAGATACTGAAAGAAAAGGAAAGAGAAAAAAATGTAATCCACTACTATCAGGAATGAAAGAAAAGCCACAAAAATCCACAGACATTCAAAGACCAATGAGAGAATATTATGAGTAATGCCATGCAAAAAAGTTTATTGGCATATGGAATTTCTTTTCCTCTTGGGTCTAGCATCAGTTGTTTTGTTTTGTTCTGTTCTGTTCTGTTCTGTTTTGTTTTTGTGCTTGTGACCAGGGGGTATTAGCTATTACTCTGCCCAATAATGTGCACTGAGCATGGCTAGAAGGCTCTATCTAGTATGTCATTCACAGTAATTAAATTGTAGGGGATGAAAAGGAGGGAGGAAAGAGATCCCGAGGCTTCCAAAACTACAATTAATGCTCCCTGTGTCGCCACTGCACCACATAGATCATCTGATTTGGGTTTTGCCCTTAAATAAGAATGATGAGGCCGGCACCGTGGCTCACTAGGCTAATCCTCCGCCTTGCGGCGCCGGCACACCGGGTTCTAGTCCCGGTCGGGGCGCCGGATTCTGTCCCAGTTGCCCCTTTCCAGGCCAGCTCTCTGCTGTGGCCAGGGAGTGCAGTGGAGGATGGCCTAAGTACTTGGGCCCTGCACCCCATGGGAGACCAGGAGAAGCACCTGGCTCCTGCCATCGGATCAGCGAGGTGCGCCGGCCACAGCGCGCTGGCCGAGGCGGCCATTGGAGGGTGAACCAATGGCAAAAAAGGAAGACCTTTCTCTCTGTCTCTCTCTCTCACTGTCCACTCTGCCTGTCAAAAAAAAAAAAAAGTATGATGAAACACCACTGGAAGAGAAGGAAATCTTCCTACATTGTGAATCCATTATATCTGGACCATTGGAAGGAGGAGGGGCACAGGAGTGATGATACAAGGGTAGTTAGCCATTCTACCCCTGCTCTCATATTTCTCACCTTAGCAGAGATTTGGTACTATTATGCATTACTCTTCCCAGGCATTGCTGCCAGTTTCTTTGGTGAAGGGATAGGTGTTGGTCGTCCCAGGGAAATGGGAAAGAGGTAAGCCATAGCTTAAAAAGGTCCTTCTGTCCTCTTACAAAAATACTGGATTTCTGATTGACTTTACTAAATGATTGCCTTTAGTGTGATCTCTTCATTCAGGTCCCAGACAAATAACTAGCAAAGTTGTCCAATTAACACCTCTGGTATGTGCTCGCTGCGCAGCACATACACTAAAATTGGAACACCTCCAGTAGAGTGCAGTTCTCAACTGAAACACATAATTTCTTTTTCAATCTCTGTTCCAATGCATTTATTCTCTTTCAAACTTAGTGCAATATCCTCTTAGAGGTCCTAAGTAAGCAGTTACCAACATTACCTGTTGTTATTCAACATGATGTGTAGCTACCTACATGCTGTTGAAAACTCATTTCAAATCTTAGCACTTCTCTAAGTGTTATTCAAAATCTACCATAATTTTAAAGCTATTAAATGTTTGTATTTGCTTATATACTTAGCATTCAGTGTTCATTATATAGGAGCTCGATTTGAAGCAAAGCAGCCGGGACACAAACTGGCACCCATATGGGATGCCCAGCATCACAGGCAGATACATTACTCACTATGCTACAATGTCACCCCTCTTAACTCTCTGTGAAACTTCCTGTGAATCTATAATTATCCCCCCAATTGATAAGTACAACGAGACTTACCACAAGTTATTACTTCTTTGTGAATTTGTTTCAGCTTTGCCACCATTGTAGAGGAGAGGTTGTCAATAGAGTTGATGTCTAAGACATAAGCCACACAGTGAACCCTGTCCTTCAGTGATGGAGATTTGATATAGGTAGGATGCTTGGATGTAATCGGTTTGCAGGGATCAAACTGTTATAGAAATATGAGACAACATGCATAATTCACAGAGTCTCTGCTTAAGTTTTTAATACACAACTCATGCTTCAAACATCACCACAACTAACCTCCAACCTAAAACTTTCCGTTCTGCCCCCAGTGAGTCTTTTCCCAGATTGTCTAGTAGTAACTTTCCATGAGAACTTTCCACTGTGATAATAATGCCATCATTAAGTAATGATCATATGATCATAATGCCTCCTACAGGAAAACAATTTCATTGCTTTGTTAAAAATAATTTTCCACTGTAATTATTACAAGTGCAAAGGATGCTTTTTTAAAAAAGCTAATATAGTAACTCCTAGTCTTCAGAAATAAATAGCACTTTTGCATGCTTAAGACACCTCTTTAAGCATTTTGTATGACTAGAAGAAATGGTGGATAGAAGGAAAGAAAAGAGGGGAAAAGGAGAGAGAGTGTGTGAGAGAAATATATTGAAAATGGCATTTAAACAAAAATGCTATTATTTCTTTTAAATTTGCAAAGGAAAATGAACAAAAGAAATACCAACTTTTTAAGTTAGCATCTCTTTACCACAGGACAATAATCTTTTGAATATTGATAAAATAGATTGCAAAATATAGTGAATTTGGAAAGGTATAATTTTAACTACATACTGTAATGCCACATTAAGTATGCTGACTCTTTGCTATGAAGCAAAAGTTTTAGTATTTTCATAGTTTCTACCACTTCTCCTATTTTTGTTCCTCCAACTTTTATCCATGACTTGATTGAGGGTCCCTTGAGCAGGAGGATTGTGTTGTTATTTAACGATCTTAGTAACTGGCACAAAATAAGTTTTCAATACATGATTTTTAGATGAATAAGTGTATATATGCGAAAGATTTCCAAAAAAGACACAGTTGGGAAGCAAAGGAAGTCACTGTTTGTAAATTAGGGATACTTCTATAAATAATATATTTATTATTACTATCTAATATATATCTATACACATATAAATAAATATCTAAAAAAATGCTGACAATAATGGTTAACTCTTAATACTTAGAGTGTTTCATTTCATTAAACCTCAGCCATCCTATGAGATGGTTACTATTAATACCTACATTTCATACTTTAAAATAAGAGAGAAAAATAAGCAAATAACATGTTTATGGGTACACAATTAATTAATGGCAGAGCTCACCTTTGGATCTAGGTACTTAGCAATGGATTCTAACACTCATGGTATCACATTTCAACAGAAAGTGGATAATGGTTCCAATATTTTGTCTATGTTTTGAAAAAGGTAAGAGGTTAGCCTACTGCTTTCTTATTAGTATGCGTCACTGCAGAGATCAATAATATCCCCATGGCTTTTTCCTGAATGGAAAGAATCCATCCTTTTGATTTTGTTTCTCAATAGAAACGGAGAGCAGTCAGTCACTCTACTTTTCTCACATGAATACTTAAATCACTCCAAGTAGTTAATTGATATTGGAAAAACATTATGACAGCAGAAATTTCCTTGTGGGGTAAAAATTCAATAAAAAGTAATGATTAAAATGATGTAAAATGTATTGGAGCTGAAGAACTCTTACTTGATATCTGTCTGGTACGCAGCCTTTTAAGATGTGGGGTATGTCGTCCACACATAGTCCTCCTCCTTCTGAATCATGCAGTCCCATTGTGTCACACAACATAAATGGCAAATACTGCCTATGTACTCCATCTTTAATAGAATATATCCTATACTGTAAAAATAATTAGAAAGAGATAGATAAGTAGACATAGATCAAATATTAAAGTTCATTTTTTAACCAGCATTCAGTACATGACAATAGGGAGAAGAGACACTGCTTGTTTTAACACCATTGTCAAAAAAACCATTTTGGTCTCTGGAAGGAATCATTTAGATTCTTGAAAATTACTGAGAATCAAAAAGATATGCTATTTATATGTACTGCATCTATTGATACTGAACATATTAGAAATTAAACCTCCAAATGATTTAAATGTTTCTTTTAATTGGCACATAAAATCGTATGTGCTTACTGTTTCCGATGATGTTTTGAATACATACATTTGGGAATCACTAAATCCAGGTAGCTGATACATAAGCTACTGCACAGTTTTTTGGGGAGAAAAATTTATACAGTTTCTATTGTTTTTCTAGAATAAAATATATAACTAACTATAGTCACTGTGTTCTACAACAATTCTCATAAACTTGTTCCTTCTAACTGAAACCTCTTCCCCACCACCCTAGTCCCTGGTAACCACCATTTTACTTTACACTTCTATGAGACAAAAATTTTTAGATTCCAAATATGAGTGAGATAATGCAGAATTCCTATTTTTAGGACTAGCAAAATGTTTTCTAAGCTCATCAACGCTGCTTGATGCAAATGATAGAATTTTCTTCTTATCCCTGAATAATATTTCATTATATATAAATGCTATATTTTCTTTATCCATTCAACTGTTGATTGACACTTGAGCTTATTCCATATTCTGTTACTGGGAATAATTCTGCAGTCATCTGGAAGTGCAGATAAATGTTTGCCACACTGCTATCATTTCCTTTGGATATATAACCAGTAAGAGGATTGAAGAATCATATGGTTCCAGATTTTTTTTAAAAAACTCCGTACTCTTTTACATGATAGTTGTACTAGTTTATACTCTTACCTACAATGCACAACGTTTAGCTTTTCTCTACATCCTTGCCAACATTTGTTATCCTAGGTGCTTTTGATAGTGGTTATTCCAACAGATGTGAAATAATATCTCATTACATCTGTAATTAGCACTGCCCTAATGATTTAAGATGTTGAGCATTTTTACACATACCTACAGGACATTTGTATCTATTTTTGAGAAATGTCTAAATAGGTTCTCTTCTCCAATTTTTAACAGATTATCTGTTTTCTTGCTTTTTTTAAAAAAAGATTTATTTATTAATTTGTTTTGAAAGTCAGAGTTAGAGAGAGAGACACACACAGAGATATTCCATCTACTGGCTCACTGCCCAGGTAGTCCTAAGGGCCAGGGCTGAACAAGGCCAAAACCAGGAGCCAGGAGCTTCATCTGGGTCTCCCACATCAGTGGTAGGGGCCCATACACTTGTGTCATCTTCCACTGCTTTCTACAGGCCATTAACAGGGAGCTGGACAGGAAATGGAACAGCTGGGACATGAATCATTCCCAGATGGGATGCTAGTCTCACAAGCAGCAGCTTTACCCACTCTGCCACAGTTGTGGTCCCTTTTTTCTTGCTGTTGAGTTTGTTGTATATTTTGGATATTAAACCTTCATCAGGTGCTAATATTCTCGAAAGAGAAAGTAGCAGAAAGAGAGAGAGAAATTTTCCAGCTCCTGGTTCACACTCCAAAGAAACACAAAGGCCAGGGTAGGGCCAGACCAAAGCCAGAACTCCATCTGGTTCGCCTGTGTTGGTGGCAGGGCTTGGGTACTTAAGCCATCCTGTACTGCTTTTCCAGGTAATTTAACAGAGAGCTAGATAAGAAGCGGAGCAACCAGGCCTTGAACCAATGCTCCAGTACAGGTTTAATTTCTAATATGTTGAATGCTGAGGTTGCAAGTGGTGATTGAACTCACTGAACCACAGTGCAATGCCTGTGTTTGTGTTTTAAGCTAAGTTAAAATTTTAAAGTAAAAAATTAATTTTTAACCTTTACAAAGGAAAAATTTTTCAATAAGTTTGGATTAAATTATTATTGGAATTTTAAAAATAAATTTAATGTATCTGAAGTTTGCAGTGTTGGCCAACATTGGGTATAGCATGTTAATCTTAGCCTGAGACACCTTCAACCCACATTAGTACCCATTCAAATCTTGGCTGCTCCACTTCTGATCCAGCTCCCTGATTATGTGCCTCAGAAAGCGGCAAAAAATGACCCAAGTGTTCAGGGCCCTGCCATACATTTAGGAAACCTGCATGGAGTTCAGGGTTCCTGACTTCAGCCCAGCCCAATCCAAGCTGCTGTGGTCATTTTGGTAGTGAACCAACAGATGGAAGATATTCTCTCTCTCTCTCTCTCTCTCTCTCTATATATATATATATATATATATTCCCCCCTTTCTCTGTAACTCTGCCCTTCAAATAAATTGATTAATTAAAAAAACAGTATACAGTGCTTAGAAAATCTACAATTGTTTGTAATAAAGTTCTAGGCCTTAACTTTTACTCACCATTCACTCTCTGACTCATCAGGGCAACTTACAGTTCTGCAAGGTCTGTTTAGGTTGAGTGACTACCATTTATAGGTATGCAACTTATCTTTTATACTGTATCTTTATAATACCTTTTCTAGGTTGGATATGTTTAAATACATAAATACTTAATATCATGTATAATCACCTATAATATTCAGTAAAGTAACATGCTGTGATGATGTACAGCCTGGGAGCAACAGGCTATACTAAATCACCTAAGCATGCATTAAGCTATCTAGGTTTCTGTAAATATACTCTATGGAATTCACACTTATGAAGAAATCATCTAACAATATATTTCTCAAAACATATCCTCATTTTTAAGTGATGCGTAAATATATAAAGAAAGATAAACTGATCTTTTGTATATATATAAATTGAAAATGAATCTTGATATGAATGGAAGGGGAGAGAGAGTGGGAAAGGGGAGGGTTGCAGGTGGGAGGGAAGTCATCGATGGGGGGGGGAGCCAATGTAGTCCATAAGCTGTACTTTGGAAATTTATATTCATTAAATAATAGTTTAAAAAAATGTTAATTGCAATGTGAAATCTATGACATTAAAACCAAACCATTGATCTAGGGCCAGTGTTGTGGCATAGTGGGTTGGTTAAGGCTTCGCCTGTAATGCCAGCTTCCCATATGAATATCGGCTGGAGTTCTGGCTACTTCATTTCCTATCCAGTTCTCTGCTAATGTACCTGGGAGAGCACTGAGAACACGGCCCAAGTGCTTGGGCCCCTGCTACCTACGTCGGAGATCCAGATGGAGTTCCAGGCACCTGGACTCGACCTGGCCCAGCCCTAGCTGTAGTGGTAATTTGGGGAGTGAGCCAGTGGATGAAAGCTTTCTCTCTGTCACACACATTCTCTCTCTTAGTTTTTCTCTTTCATTCTCTCCTTTTCTTTCCTTCTGTGTGTATGTGTCTGTCTGTAACTCTGCCTGTCAAATAAACATATCTTTAAACAAAAAAGAAAACGTTGGTTATTGAATGTGACATAAAGACTAAAACGCATCATTACCACCTTTTCAGTATGCCAAATTTTCATTGACAATACACAGCATATTCCCCATCATAGAGCAACATTAAGATACAGTAATTATAGAAAAAGATTGATTTTGAATTTTTGTATTATTCTTTATTTTCATTTAATTGTGTGATAAAATTGTTTTAAAATATTTTTAATCTTTATTATTCTGAACACTTTTTCAACAAATAACTTTATATCTGTTTTGTTAATCAATTGTTCTACCTGGTTATTCAGCATTACTTACGTTACTACCCATATATTTCATGTCATTAACATCTGTTTTTTTCTTTTTTTCTTTTTTTATTTAGTAAATATAAATTTCCAAAGTACAGTTTATGAATTACAATGGCTCTCCCCCCCATAATTGTGTGATAAAATTGACAAGCATATGTCAAGAGGAAATTTCTAGACAAATATTACACTCTAGTTTATGTATCAATTAGAGCATGAATAGGTAAACATGTATTAGTATGTATTTCCTTAATATATGTTGGCAAATAAGATAGCTGTTGCAATAGTACAGATAGATTTATCCTTCAAATATTGATCCACAAAAATAAATTATTGTTTTATTGTAATTTCTTGCATAAAGGTCTTACATAATGCAAAATTATGATATAATTCTCATTACTGTATTATAAAGAACAGAAAACTATTTCATCCAGGTAAAATCATATGGTCATGTGGAAAAATGGACACCAAATACAATGGACAAAGATTTCCACAGTTTTTAAAATTTTGTTGTTTTTTACAACGAATACCAAAGAACTCTTAGGCAACTGCTTCTTGCATTCATAAAAATTAAAAGTTTCTATGGATAATATTACTCAAAGGAGGTGATTCTGATTCTACCTTACTCCCTTTTACATTAGACTTAGTATTTAATTGGTTATAAATTTAGAGGTGTCATATATTCTGAGAGAAAATGATAAGGAAATGAAAAAGCCCTATAATCACAATCTATAAAACAAAATCCTCAAGGAAAACTGAAATAACTTACCTGTTCGGTAATACTGGTGGTACTATCAGACCCCACAATGGCTTGCTGAGTTGGACGGCCTCTGAAAACAGACTTCACTGAATTGAAAAAACTGGATTTTCCAGATCCAGTGGGACCCAGCAACAGTATACGAATTTCAGAAACCAAGTCTGCATAAGGTTTGTAGGCCCTGAGATCTGATAGGAGCTTATTTCTGTACCTGATAAAATGAAGCAGTTCAATAGAAAGAAAAGCAAACTTACTCTGGAGCTGCTGCTTCTTCCATGTAAGGGTATGTTTTAATTATTTATTTGTTATTTTGAAGAACTCGTCTTCTATAATATGGTTTTAAATGTCTAAAGTTACATATTTCTGCTTAAAGAAAATTCATTTATCCATATATGACTATAATTAAACATTAACCAGCAACCAAACCACCATTAGTTTATTAGCCTTAGAACACATAAATTTAATATATCAATAACAGTGCAGATGAATTATTATTTTATTAAAATATTGTATTAAGAAGAAATTAAAATATATGCAGCATAAAAATCTATAAATTCGGGAGAGGGCTCTGTTTCTAATATAATCAAAGTTCCTCAAAAACCATATTCTTAATGCAGATATTCAAAGGAATTATCTGAAAGGGTTATATAAACTTTACTTGGAAAACTTTGAATCCAAGAAATATAAAGTAAAACACAAAGTCAAATTGGTCAGTTGTCATCAAATAGATTTTTAAAGTTTCACAGTGCTTAATGGTTCTCTTACTGTTGTTCTAAGCTACCTGTTTTATATCAGTAAGATTTTATTTTATGTTAATAAAACTTTAATTAAATGTTATTGTTCCAAATTATACAATGTTTATCTTTCTCACTATTTCATTTTCAGGACCCTTTATACAATTATTCTAAAGAAAATGATTAATAGATTGTCCAAGATCTTACTTACTGTGTGACTTCTGTTATCCTCTTTAGGTAGCCTCGATTATCCTTGATTCCTATGGATAATAAACAGCATGAGTTTTTAAACCTGTCTAGTCAAAGGTGGCCAAATCTATCTTCTATAAAGGCCATTGAGTCTTCTTGCATTACCAATGGCAAAGTGGTTCAGTTAAAAGTTGAAATTGAGAGGATAAGAGGAGGAAGAAAAATTATCCTCTCAGTATATCAAGTCTATCTGGAAACGCTCAAATAACTATGCTTGTAGCTCTTGAGGCTGATCCTTAGGTCATGTGTGAAAACAGATCGGCTTCTCTCTCTCTTTCTCTCTCTCTCTCTCTCGCCATTTCTTTCTCCTGTGTCTCTGCCTCAACATATACAATCTCTCTTTTTGCGGATCAATCTGAGGGCGGCGCCACGGCTCACTAGGCTAATCCTCCAACTGTGGCGCCGGTACCCGAGGTTCTAGTCCAAGTTGGGGCGCTGGATTCTGTCCCGGTTGCTCCTCTTCCAGGCCAGCTCTCTGCTGTGGCCAGGGAGTGCAGTGGAGGATGGCCCAAGTGCTTGGTCCCTGCACCCACATGGGAGACTGGGAGGAAGCGCCTGGCTCTTGGCTTCGGTTAGGCACAGCATGCCCTCCGTAGCGCCCATTTGGTGCGGGGCGGGGTGGGGGAGCGGTGAACCAAGGGAAGGAAGACCTTTCTCTCTGTCTCCCTCTCACTGTCTAACTCTGCCTGTGAAAAAAAAAAAAAAGAGTTTATCTGAGTGTATCAACTGGCATGAAATCTGATTGCTTCTCTCAATTTTCCTGGTTTTGAAGATCAATTTACAATCTATAAAACATAAAAATTAGAATATGAATGCAGAATTCAGGGTTATTTAACATACCTTCAACTCGAAAAACTTCACATTCTGAAATGTTAGCTCTACTACAAGAATTAACTGGTAATCTTATTTTAGCATTTAACATATGATTCAGAAAAATTAATTGTGCCTTCAAATTTACAGAGAAAATCGTTTCACCACAATATGAAAGAAAACTCAGTTCTTCAGTAGTAGTTTTTAGTACTGTATTTAAAAGTAAAGTTGGCATTTCAATTATGTCTTTTTTTTTTCGCAATGTAAACCAGATGGTTTGTTTATGATTACGCTCAAGCATTAAAAAACCAACAATAGAATTACTAAAATAAATAGTTATAGTTGGTCCTTCACAAGTGTATCTCTGAAGCATGTCGCTCATGCTATATCCATGAACACTAGACTTGTAAAGAAGACTCAAGGAAACATTTCCAAGTTGGTTTATCAGGCATGCTTCTTCATTCCATGTCAGTTTCGTTGTCACTGCCATTTTCCTCTATCTAAGGAAAAACAATCACCAAAAGTGAGGTTAGTAAAACATAGTGCTTAAAGTACTTTCTTTCTGATTTGTGTATTTTTTCTCTGATCCAAATAAAACACACTACTTGAATTATAAGGCACGATAAAAATTATAAATTGCAATATTAAAAAGGTATAAAATAGGTCATTTAAAAATGACACATATCAATAAATTTTAACACTGGTTAATAAGGTAAATATCAGATTAAATAAAGAATAAAGAAAAGCTGGAATAGTAGTTAGCAAATTTTCTAAATGAATTTATGTTATGTTTGGAGACTATATAGGCTAAGCCACAACTACATGTTTGCCACTATAATGAAAAATCAGTCACAGCCAATATGCTTTTTTTTTTTTTAAGATTTACTTGTTTATTTATTTATTTGAAAGTCAGAGTTACACAAAGAGAGATGGAGAGGAGGAGAGAGAGAGAGGTCTTCCATCTGCTGGTTCACTCCCCAATTGACCACAACAGCCGGAGTTGCACTTATCCGAAACCAGGAGCCAGGAGCTTCTTCCAGGTCTCCCATGTGGGTGCAGGGGCCCAAGGCCTTGGGCCATGTTCTACTGCTTTCCCAGGCCATAGCAGAGAGCTGGATCGGAAGTGGAGGAGCCGGAACTCAAATCGGAGCCCATATGGGATGCTGGAACTGTAGGTGGCAGCTTTACCCACTACCCCATAGCACCAGCCGCCACCAATATGCTTTGTGATTGAATGTAATTTCTCCACCAGGGTTCATATGTTATGGTCATAATCCTCAGTGTGGCAACGTTAAGAGATGGAACATTTAAGAAGTGATATTTAGAGGAAAGTTCTTAGGTAAATTGGGAGCATGCCCTCAAAAGGGATTTAGGAACTTTTCATGGGGCCATACTAAGATCTAAACAAGACAGTTAAAAAGTCCTGGACCTGACCTCATCCAGCCTTTCTGGCTTCTTGTTTAGTGATGTGAATCTGTTCTTCACACATGCACTCACAAAAAGATGCACCCTGCTACAATGTAATTAGCCAAGAAGGCTCTCTTCAGAGCTGAGCTGGTGCTGGTGCCACACCTTTGAATGTCCCGAACTTTGAGCTAAATAATCCTCTGTTTTCCACAATTTTAACCTACCTCAGCTACCTAATGATGGTGGCAAAAAAGGGCTAACATGATATATAAAGAATTGAAGAAGTCTATGTTGCAGTAAAACATTGTTTACAAGGATAGATAACTGACACACAAGCCACAGTTTGACATCCCATGAATCAGAAGACAGACATGAGGAATTTATACACAAATAGTTCATCAAAATTGAAAATGAAAACACAGAAAATCTGAACAAACTGATCATAAGCAGTAAGACTGAGTTGGAAAAAAATTTCCCAACAAGAAAACTCCCAGGACTACATAGTGTAACTGTTGAATTCTACCAAACTTCTATAGAGAACTAACACCAATTCTTAAACTATTCTCGAATAAATTGAAAGAGAAAGAACTGCCAAACTCATTCTAAAAAATAGGTATTACACTGATACCAAAGTGAGACAAGGACATGACTAAAAGGGAAGATTAGAGCTCAATAACATATAAGGATATGTCACAACACTTACGGAAAATGGAATTCAAGGATAATGCACATTTTCAAGCACATTTGGAAAGTTCTTCTTAGATGTAAAATTTTTCAAACAAATGCCAGCCAGTTGAATCCAGCAATTCATCAGAAGGATCGTTCACCACCATCAAGTGGCAGTTATCCCAGGGATACAGGGATGATTCAACATACACATATCAATAAATGTAATGCAACATCAATAGTATGAAGGATAAGAACCACATGAACATATCAACAGATGCCAAAGATATGTCCTATGAAAATCAAGATCTTTCATGAAGAAATTCACAATAGAAGGAATGCCGCAACGTCATTCAGGCTATATACAACAAACCCGTGGCCAACATCCTAGTACATGGGGAAAAGCACATAATATTTTCATAGATCTGGGACCAGACAAGAATGTCTTCTCTTACTGCTCTTATTCAATATAGTACTGAAATTCTTAGGCAGAGCCAATAGGCAATGGAAAGAAAGAAAAGACATGTGAATAACAAAGACAAAAGTTCAACTATTCCCACTTGCATCTGATGTGATTTTATATTTAAAGAAACCAAGAGGGGCTGGGATTGTGGTGTAGTGAATAAGCCGCCACCTGTGATGCACGCATCTAATATGGTGCTGGTTTGTGTCTCGGCTGCTCATCTTCCCATCTGGTTCACTGCTGATGGACTTGGAAAAGCAGCAGAAGGTGGTCCAAGTGCTTGGGCACCTGCACCCAAGTGGGAGATTTAGATGAAGCTCCTAGTTCCTCGCTTCAGCGTGGCCCATCCCTAGCCATTGCAGCCACTGGGGAGTGGAACAGTGGGTGGAATACCTCTCTGTCTCTAACATTTATGGGGTACCACAAAAGCAGTTCTATGGTGGAGGTTTCCCACAATAAATGCCTGTAATAACAACAACAAAAACCAATATCAAATAAATAGCATAATATTATACCTCATAATATTTTATAAATAATATTAAAAATGCAAATATTATTAAAAAATGAAACCCAAAGTAATCAGATGGAAGAAATTAAAGATCAGAGCAGAAATAAATTAAACAGGGATTAGAAAAATAATTTGAGGGGCCAGCGCTGTGATGTAGCGGGTAAAGCTGCTGCCTGCAGTGCTGGCATCCCTTATGGGAGCTGGTTCGAGTCCCGGCTACTCCACTTTCGATTCAGCCCTCTGCCATGGCCTGGGAAAGCAGTAGAAGATGGCCCAAATCCTCAGGCCCCTGCACATGTGGGAAGACCCCGAGCAAGCTCCCGGCTCCTGGCTTTGGATCAGCCCAGCTCTGGTGGTTGCGGCCAATTGGGGAGTGAACCACCTGATGGAAGACCTCTCTCTCTCTCTGCCTCTCCTTCTCTCTCTGTGTAACTCTGACTTTCAAATAAATAAATAAATCTTAAAAAAAAAGTCTCTCAGTGAAGTAAAACCCAGGACTACATGTTTCACACTGAATTCTACCTAATATTTGAATAGTAAATAATTCTAATCCTTCTCAAAATCTTCCCAAAAACAAAATTTAATAGAATACCTCCAAAATCATTTTATGAGTCCAGCTTATCCTAATACCACAGTCAGACCAAATACAAGGAATGGTGATTAGTGAATATCCCTAATGAAAATATAAATTTTCATAATAAAATACTAGCAAGCTGAATATACCAACAGAAATTCATATTCATAGTGAATATAAATTATGACCAGGTAACATTTGTCCCAAGAACATAAGGATGCTTCAAACTACACAAATTAATAAAATGGCATACCATATTAAGAGAATAAAGAACAAAACCAAACAATCATTTCAAAGGAGTGGAAAAAGCACTGCACAAAATTCAACATTCATTCTCATAAAAATTCTCAACAATCTAGGTATAAAAGGAATTTACCTCAATATAAAAAGCCACATATCATATCTGATATATAACACTACACCAAACTGTGAAAAGCGGAAAGACTTTCCCCTACAGTCAAGAAAAGACAAGAAGGTTCACTCTCATCACTTGGATTTGATATAGCACTGGAAGTCTCAACCAAAGCAATTAGGGAAGAAAAAGAAATAATAGACATCCAAACAGAAAAAGAAGAAACAAAATTACATCTGTTTGTTAATGACAGGATCTTATATACAGAAAATCCTGACAACTATCAAAAAACTGCCAGAACTATGATCAAATTCAGTAGTGTTTCAGGATATAAAAATATTTAAAATCCATTGAGTTTTTGTACACTAACAATAAATTATCCCCCACAATAAATTAGGTAAACAATACCATTTATGTACTCCAACGTATTTTATTTTTTATGCTAATACAAGTATATTTAAATAAAAAGTGAAAGACCTACACTGAAAACAATACATTAATGAAAGAAATTGAACACACAAATAAATGAAGACATTCTGTGCTAATAGATTACAAATATCATTTTAATTGCAAGAATATTGAAAATATATCCTTTTAGCAATATCAAAATATATATTAATATTACTTATAGTCACCATGTTATACAATAGATCTCAAAAACATACTCCTTCTGTTTTATTAAAATTTTGTATCCTTTGGTCAATATCTCCCTATTGCCCATGTTCCCTAGCCCCCAACCTCTATTAACCAGCATTCTACATTTTTTAAAAAATATTTTATATATACATGAAGTCTTTATATACCTTTTTTCTTCACTTAGCATAATGTCTCTCTGTTCATCCATGTTATTGTAAATCATGGGATTCCTTTTTTCTTAATTGTGGATTAATATTTCATTGTGTAAATATTACCCCATTTTCTTCATCCATTCATCTGTCAACATGCACTCAAGTTGATGCTACTGTGGGTGATTATAAATAATCATGCAGCTATCTCTTTCCCTTACTTACTTCAGTTCTTTTGGATATTTGCCCAATACTGGAATTGGTGATTCATATGGTAATTTTGCTTTTAGAGTTTGGAGTCTTTCATAAAGAATACACTAATTTACATTTCTACCAACAATATGCAAGGGTCCTCTTTTCTTCATAGTTGCTTCAGCATTTAACCTTAATCTTTTATAATAACATTTTTAAATGTGTGAGATGATATCTCACTGTGATTTTAATTTGCATTTCCCTGATGACTAGTCATGTTGGACATTTTTTCATAAACCTGAGGTCCATTTACATGTCTTCTTTTGAGAAGTGTCAATTCAGATCCCTTGCCTATTTCATAACCACATTATTTGTTTTTTCTATTGAATTGTGTGAGTTTCTTACTTGTTTTTCATTCAGATGGGAACTTTTTGGAGGAAAGTATGTTCATATTAACAAGTGTCTATAATGACATGTGAAAATTGAGAATACAAATTTTGGAATATCTATACAGTAAAGTACTAGGTTAATAGTAGAAAAGACTGAACTAGAACTACTGTATTAACATGAATAAAGCTCAAATAATTCATTCTTAATGAAAAACAAGTTGAAAATAAGTCACAATATAATAGATTTACATAAAATGTTACACATACTCTAGATTGTATTTATATACACACACATATATACAATAAAATAAAAACAAGCATGACAATAAAGTCTGCAGAGTGCTTCCCTCTGAGAAGGAAATACAGAAAAGAAGAGATCCAAACCACTTCACTTTTATGTATCCGGCTCTGTTTCTAAAGAAAAAACAGCCATTCTAATTACATAAAACAAATCATCTACAAACCTGATAAACCTGTTGGAGATTAAAGTTCAGGTTTTTTTTCTCTTTATAGTTACCCATGTGTGAAATTTTCATTAAAATAAATGAGCAAAAGAAAGAAATATGACCATTAGCAACCATTCCACTGTTGTTTTTTTCCAAGAAATGAAAGCCAGCTATTTTCTTCACACACGGTTAGGGAACTGGATAGCAGGGAATCACTTACCTGTTTGTAAGAGCTAGATCAGACTCAAACAGCCAATTCGTAGTTTTGTCAGTTGTAAAACAGCCACAGTTTGGAGACAGGATTCTTGAGAGATCCTATCTTCAAGGGCTCAAGAGAGGAAAGGAAACTGAAACTCAGAGGAAAACACACCCACTGCCATGCAGTTTCTTTTTCCTCACTAGAGAGACAAAGAGAAAAAAAAAAAATCTTGCTGTACACAGAAAAAATAAAATAATTGATCCCTTGTGCAACCTCTAAGTAGGCATGCCTGAAATGCTAATGACTAATTAAAATATCACAGTAAAACTACTAATAGCTGACATTTTTTGTGCATGTAACTATGCACTTGGCACTGTATAACTACGTGCATTTTTCTAATTTATGCTTAGAACAACTTCATACAGGGAATATGATTCTGTATAATGGTTTGTTTATTAAGAAAAATAATTCTATTGTAAATAAAGCAAATCATAATTCTGTGTCACAAGTAAAAATTAAGCTTAAAGACATTAAGTTTGTACTAATTAATTTAGTTAGAATAGTGTAGTTGGTTGGTATTCAAAAGCAAATCTGTCTGCACTGTCCTGGAACAAACATAGGATGACTCAATTTGAACTAAACTCATGAGGCCTTGCATCAAATAAATGATCTCACAATGGATAAATTAAGGACCCGCAAAAATAAGAACAAACCAAACCCCAAAGTAGTAAAAGGAAAGAATTAATAAAAATTATAGAAGAAATAAGTAATATTGAAATCAAAGTAACAATACAAAAGATAAGTGAAATGAAGACCCATTTTTTAAAAAGAATATACAAAATTAAAAAACCATTGGCCTACTTAATCCAAAAATTGGAGAAGACCCAAATTAATACAATGACATTAAAAAGATGACACAACAGACACCACAGATATAAAAGGAATCTTGAATAATTACCTCAAATGGCTATATGCCAACAAATGGGAAATTCTGGAAGAAATGAATAGATTTCTGGCACATACATCTGACCAAAATTAAGATACAAAGACATAGAAAACAAAAATAGACCAATAACCAAGATACACAAAGAAAAAATAATAAAAACCCTCCCCAAAATCACAACAAAAAGCCTAGGATCAGATGGTTTCACTACTGAATTCTATCAATCAATTAAAGAAGAATTAATACCAACTCTTCTTAAACTTTTCAAAACAATTGAAAGGAAGAGAATCCTTCCAACCCCTTCTGTAATGCCAGCACCAGCTTAACTACAAAACCAGAAAAAGATACAGCAAAGAAAGTGAACTACAAACCAATATCCTGATGAATATAGATGCAAAAATTTTCAAGAAAATACTACCTAATTGAATACTACAATACATCAAAAAGATTATACACCCAGACTTTGTGGGAGTCATCCCAGGGTTGCAGGGATGATTCAACAAATGCAGATCAATAAGCATGATACATCACAATAATGAAGAAGAATAAAAAACGTTTGACTATCTCAATAGATCCAGAGAAAGCATTTGATAAAATACATCATTCTTTCTTGATTAAAACTTTAAACATGGTCTAACAATGTGACATAGCAGGTAACACCACCAACTGCAACACCAACATCTCATATGGTCGCCGGTTGGAATCAGGGCTGCTCTGCTTCCAATTCAGCTCCCTGCTAATGGCCTGGGGAAAGCATCAGAGGATAGCTCAAGTACTTGGGCCCCTGCTACCCATGTGGGAAACCCAAATGGAGCTCCTGGCTTCAGCATGGCTCAACTCTAGCCATTGTGTTCATCTGGGGAGTGAACCAGGCAATGCGAGATCTCTCTGTGCATGTGTCTTTCCTTAAATCTCTGTAATTCTGCTTTTGAATAAATAAAATCCTTCTTAAAAAAAATCTTAAGGGTTTGGAAAGAGCATACATCAACACAATCAAGGCAATATACTACAAACCCACAGGCATCATCATATTGAATGGGAAAATACTATAGGTATTTCCACTAATCCAAAACCATACAAGGGTACCCACCATCACAATTACTATTCAATAAAGTTTCAGAAGTTTTAGAGACACTAGACAAACAAACAAAAAAAAAAAGTCAAAGGCATACAAATGAGAAAGGAGGAAGTCCCTGTTTGCAGATGATATACATAGGAGAACCAAAAGAATCCAGTAAGAGATTATTGGAACTCAGAGTTTGCAAAGTTGTAGAACATGCATTCAACACACAAAAATCAATATCCTAGGGGCCCGTGCTGTGGTATAGTGGGTAAAGCTGCTGCCTGTAGTGCCTGCATCCCATATGGGTACCAGTAGGAGTCCCAGCTGCTCTGCTTCCGATCCAGCTCTCTGCTATGGCCTGAGAAAGCAGTAGAAGATGGCCCAAGTCCTTGGGGTCCTGCACCCACGTGGGAAAACCCAGAGGAAGCTCCTGGCTCCTGGCTTCAAATGAGCCCAGCTCCAGCTGTGGCGGTCATCTGCGGAGTGAACCAGCGGATGAAAGACCCCTCTCTCTCTCTCTCTCTCTCTCTCTCTGCCTCTCCTTCTCTCTCTGTGGAACTCTGACTTTCAAATAAATAAATAAATAAATCTTTAAAAAAAATCAGTAGACTTTGTGTAATCAAACAATGCCATGGCTGTGAAATAACATGTAATGTTCAGCCCATCACATGAGCTAAAAACATTTAACACCTTGGGATACACTTAACCAAGGAGATGAAAGATCACTATAGTGAAAATTACAAAATACTAAGGAAATAAATAAAAGACTCACAGAATGAAAAATCTTTCATGTTCATAGATTGGAAGAATTAATATCATTAATATGTCCATACTACCAAGACCAATGTACAGATTTGTTGTGATTCCAATCAAAATACCAAGGACCTGCATCTCAGATATGGAAAAAACTACCTTAAAATTCATATGACAACAAAAGGGACCCAAATAACTAAAGAAATCTTAAACAATAAAATCAAAACTGTATGGAAAGAAAAAAAAAAACCTCTATGTGTGAAACACATAAAATTTGTTACCTTTAAATAAAGAATATGTGTGTGTATATATATATATATATATATATGTCCTTGAGAAAATATGCCACACTGTTTTCACTGGACTACAAAATGGGACTATAAAACTATAAGAAGTAAAATGGGTCTCTAATATTATTTGTTCAGTGTTTTACTAATGTAAGAACAGACTTAGTATACTTCATAGATACAATTCTAAGAATATAATGATACTTCCCTCCTTCCCTACATCCCCCACTTCCCCTCCTTTCTTTCTTTCCTTTTTGTCTTCCTTCTTACTTTCCTTTTGTCGCTCCTTCATTTGTTTCCTTCTTTTTTATTTTTGAGATAATATCTTTCTAATTTACTTTGTAGTCAAATACTTAAAGCTACACTAAAGAGTTCAACAAATGAAAAGTGAAAAAAAAAAAAAAACCCTGTTCAGTAGGAATATAGACAATGGCTATAAACAATAATCAGATGTAAATATGTCAATTTCACAGATATATAGTAAGCTTTTTGTGCTCTCTCTATAATAACCATATCAGAGAAAATATGTGATATTGATCTTTTTGGTCTTATTTCACTAAGCTAATGATCTCTAGTCACATCCATTTTTGTTGTAAAAGTAAAAATTTGATATGTTTCTACAGCTGAGTAATATTCTGTCATATAGATGTATATATGTGTGTGTATATATATATATATATATATAACTTTTCTTTATCCAGTCATCAGTTGATGGACATTTGGCTTGATTCCATATCTTAGCTATTGTGAATTGCATGCACTACTATAAACATGGACACAAAGGTAACTCTTTCATATGCAGATTTCATTTTCTTTGTGTACATTCCCTGGAGTGGTATAGCTTAATGACTGGTTGATCTCTTTTTAGTTTTCTGAAGAATCTCCAAATTTTCTTCCAGAAAGGTTGTTCCAGTTTACATCTCTACAAATCATGTATTAGAGTACCTTTTTCCTAAATCTTTGCCAATATTTTTTTTTTTTACTTTTAGGTAATAGCTTTTGTAACTGGGGTATGGTGATACTGCTTTGTGCTTTTTATTTGGATTTCCCCAGTGGTTAGTAATCCTTTATCAGGTGTTTGTTAGCCATTTATGTTTTATCCTTTGAATAGGCCTGTTCATGTTTTTGTTCATTTTTAACTGGACTGTTTTGCTGTTGTTATTGTTTTTTTGTTATTGTTTTTGTTTATGTGGTTTTTGTTATTGTTATTGTTGTTATTGAGTTTCTTATATATTATGGATACTACTCTTTTTCCAAATGCATAGTTTGCAAATATTTTCTCACATTCTCTAAGTTTTTGCTTCACATTGTTGACTGCTTCCTTTGCTGTGCAGGAGCTTCTTAGGTTGCTATAATCCCCTTGGTTTATTTTTGCTTTTATTTCCTGTGCTTCTGGGGTCTCATCCAAGTATTTGCCCAGAACAATATATTGCAGCATTTCTCGCATATTTTTCTCTGGCAAATTGATGGCTTCGGGTCTTAGGTTACATCCTAGTTAGTATGTGGTAAGTATAAATTACTGCAATTATGTAATTTTTCTAAGATTGAAATATGTTTAATAACCTTGAAATGGCTTCCATTTAGGCATTTGCCATGAAGAAATACCTTGTAGAAGTTTACAAATTTTGCTACAGGAGATTTACTATGCTGTTATTCATCATAGTTAATAATTAATGTTCTATTAACATGTAAGGTATGCCTTAATCTAGGATTAAACATCTTGTTCAAATAAATTCATGGCATTTCTGTAATACTGAATTATATTAAATCAACAAACATGGTAAATATTTTTAATCATAAGGGAAATAATTATTAAATGAAAGAATGGATGCTGTATTGTAGAGTAGCAGGTAAAGCTGCTACCTACCACTCTGGCATTTTATATGGGCACCAGTTAGTGTTCCAACTGCTCCATTTCCAATCCAGATCCCTGCTAATGGCCTGAAAAAAGCAGTGGAAGAGACTCAATTTTTGGGCCCCTGCCACCAAATTTAGAGACAAAGGTAAAGCTCCTGGCTTCTGGATTTGTCGTGGTTTAGTGCTGGCTGTTGTGGCCATCTGGAGAGTGAACTAGCAGTTAGAAAATCTCTCTCTTTCTCTCTTTGTCCCTCTCTTTCTGTAACTCCGACTTTCAAAATAAATAAATATCCCCCCCAAAATTAAAATAATGTCTTTTTTTAAGATTTATTTATTTATTTGAATGTCAGAGTTACACAGAGAGAGAAGGAGAGGCAGAGAAAGAAAGAGAGGTCTTCCATCCGCTGGTTCACTCTCTGCAACAGCCAGAGCTGTGCCAATCTGAAGCCAGGAGCCAGAAGCTTCTTCCAGGTCTCCCTCACTGGTGCAGGGGCCCAAGGACTTGGGCCATCTTTTACTGCTTTCCCAGGCCATAGCAGAGAGCTGGATTGGAAGTGGAGCTGCCAGGACTTGAACCGGCACTCATATGAGATGCCAGCACTGCAGGCGGCAGCTTTACCGGCTATGCCACAGCGCTGCCCACTGAAGAACATGTTTTAAAGAAATGTGCTCAATATGCTCCTAACCACAAAACAGATATAGATTAAAGAACAAAGAATTTCACGCCGATTCAAGCATGTAAGTAGTTCACTTAAGTCTATTTAGATACCAATCTGAACTCTTTCTGCCGGGGTGCTGGGACTTTATTCTCAGTCACATAGATAGCTCTCTGCTTTCAGAATTGGACCAATGACATCAGACTCCTGAATGTCTAGCAGCAAATGGAGTACATATTCTTAGTAATTTGTTCCAGTTACAGAAACTTGGCTTAGTCCTTCTTCCCTTGGTTCCTGGACAAGTTGAGTTCTACAGCTTTTCTGTTGATATCATTGTGATTCTCAACAACACAACATAACTGCCTTCACTTAACTATCAGTATTCTCACAGCCTGGGAGATTTTATTCAGTCACACTACTTCAAACACCACAGATATTGTAAACCAATAACTTCTTAATTTATGTCTTCAGTACAGAAAATCAAGCTATTAAAGTCTAGGAACTCACCTTAATTTCTTTTTTTTTACTCACCTTCATATCTAAACTATCAGCATTACCATCACAGCAGTGATGGTTATACACAGCAGTGTATTTTTTTTTTTCTAATATATCCGGCCTAGGCCAGCGCCTTGGCTCATTTGGTTAATCCTCCGTCAGCGGCGCCAGCATCCTATATGGGCGCCAGTTCTAGTCCCGGTTGCTCCTCTTCCAGTCCAGCTCTCTGCTGTGGCCCGGGAAGGCAGTGGAGGATGGCCCAGGTGCTTGGGCCCTGCACCCGCATTGGAGACCAGGAAGAAGCACCTGGCTCCTGCCATCGGATCAGCGCAGCGCCAGCCATAGCAGCCATTTGGGAAGTGAACCAACGGAAGGAAGAACTTTCTCTCTCTCTCTCACTGTCTATAACTCTACTTGTCAAATAAATAAAATACATACATATATATATATATGTATATATCTATATCCGGCATAGGCCATTATCTTGTTTAGGCTCTGTGCTATATTGTTTAATAAAATAGTCTTTGTGGAATAATGGGTTAAGCTGCTGCTTGCAATGCTGACATCCCATACGGGCAGGATTCGAGTCTGGCCCAGGCCCTGTCATTGCAGCCATCTGGGAAGTGAATAAGCAGATGGACAATCTCTTGCTCTATCTTTCCCTCTTGCTCTCTCTGTAACTCTTACCAAATAAATAAAATAAATATTTTTTTCAAAACTCCATAAATGTAATGACAAAACAACAAAGATTTATTATTTTCCAAAATCCTGTGCCTTGACTGTGAAGTGCTTCTGCTTCACTTGATTTTGGCTTGAGTTTAGAAACCAGAAGGTACAAAATTACCTCACTCCCAAAGCTAGAAATTGGAATTAGTTTTTGGATACTGGCTAAGAGCGCTCCTGTGGTTCATTTGCTTTGCTTTGACATGGCTGCTTGGCTTTCTCACCTCATCATGAGTCAAACATTTATTCTTTGCAAAAACAAATAAAATTGATGTCCCAAACAAGACTTATGCAAGTACTTTAAAAACTCATGGAAAATTGAAATTCATGAAAAAACATGAATTTCAACAAAATTACTCACTAAAAAAACTTAATTCCCCTTTTTGATTACTTTCTAAATAGCTTCATGAAAAGAAAATAGGGTGAAAGGGAAGAAAACATGAATTAACAATATTAAATATGAAAGTATAGATATAACTAAAGATTATAGGAACATTAAAAACTAATGAGGATATTAGAAGTATTATGGTAACACAATTAACATAATGTGTGTAAAATAGAAATTTTCTAGAAAAATTCAGCGTTAACTGACAGAAGAAGTGATATGTTTTTTGTTCTCCAATGAATAAAAATCATTATAAATACTACCCAGAAAAAAGCATAAACACATAATTTTTAAAGTTATCAAAATGCCCGTTGAGCAGATAAAAAGTGCTAAAACAGCCTCATAACTTGTGGAATGAAAATTCGATAAGCAATGATATACCATTTCTCAGATGTCAAATTGGCAAAATGTTTGAAATATATGTGTTAGTCTATTTTCTGTTGCTATTGTTGAATGCCGCAGTTTGGTAATTTATCAAGAAGATAATTTATTTCTTACTATTCTGGAGAATGAAAAGCCCAAGGTCATATATCTGGTGAGAGACTTCCTGCTGGTAGTGTTTCAAATCTCAAGGTGTTTCCGGGAATCACATCGCAAGATGAAGTGAGCAAGCCAGAAAGAATTCACTTTGATAACAAAGTCATTCCCTGAGTGACCCATTAATCCTTTAATCCTGGAGTGGATTAATCTACTTATGAGGGCAGAGCCCTCAAGACTCAATCACCTCCCACTGGTTCATAGTGGGTATTAAATTTCATTAGTTTTGATAATGACATTCAAACCATAGTGGCATGACACAGTTGGTGAAATTAGGGGAAAGTATGTATTACTATGGGGAATGTGAACTGGCATTGTCTTTC
Source organism: Oryctolagus cuniculus (assembly GCF_051225735.1). Lineage (NCBI taxonomy): Eukaryota > Metazoa > Chordata > Mammalia > Lagomorpha > Leporidae > Oryctolagus > Oryctolagus cuniculus. The sequence goes on from NC_142873.1 coordinate 93,734,621, forward strand.
AGGAAACAAGTTGAACAGTATTTAAGAAAACTTCTGTACATCCTTATAATTCAGCCAACTATCCACTTCCAGGAATTTACATGGAAGATACACCTTCAACAATGCAAAATATACACAACCTCACACTATTCCTGGCAGCATTATTTACACTGCAAAAGATTAACAACCTAAATGCACATACATGAAAGATCACTTGCAGATATTATATATACATTGGAGAACAATGCATACATTGTACAGAAGTAAAGAAAACCTTTATGAACTGCTATGAAATGATTTAAGAGGGGCTGGCACAGTGGCATAGTGGTTAAAGCCCAGCCTGTAGTGCCTGCATTCAATATGGTTGCTGGTTCGAGTTTTGGCTGCTCCACTTCTGATCCAGCTTCCTGCTAATGTTCCTGGGAGGACAGCGGAGGATGGCCCAGATGCTTGTGTCCCTGCACCCATGTTGGGGGCCTGGATAAGGTCCCTGGCTCCTGGCTTTAGCTGGGCCTGGGTGTCTCTACAACTCTTTCTAACTCTGCCTTTCAAATAAGATAGAATAAATAAAAAGATTTATAGGGGGCCAGCGCCGTGGCTCACTTGGTTAATCCTCTGCCTGTGGCGCCAGCATCCCGTATGTGATCCAGCATTGTATTCTAAAATTAATGAGTTTAAACTTGATGGGAAACACAATATTTACATATATTTACATATAACTTTCACAATGCAGCTATTTTGATGTATATACTTCTAGCTACATTATGTTGAGAAGGACAAATTGCTTCTATAGTATTCAAGCAAAAGTCATATAACTTTCATTGATTTGCAAGAAAACATCAGAAAAGTGAAGGACATTTTACAAATTGAGTTACTAGAATTCTTTAAGTATCAAGGTCATGAAAAAAAAAACAAGGAAAGATTTGGGAACTGCCACAGATTGGAGGAGACTAAGGAGAGAACTAAATATACTATGTGATATTAACTGAATCATGAGAAAAGGGGCATCAATAGAAAAACTAATAAAAATTTAAGACTCAACAACTTGCCCCCTTAATGAATAGTGAGTCATAGAAGAAATCAAAAGGAAATCCAAAACTTCCTTGAAATGAATGAAGATGACAATACAACATTTAAAAACCTATGGTGCCGGCGCCGCGGCTTACTAGGCTAATCCTCCGCCTAGCGGCGCCGGCACACCGGGTTCTAGTCCCGGTCGGGGCGCCGGATTCTGTCCCGGTTGCCCCTCTTCCAGGCCAGCCCTCTGCTGTGGCCAGGGAGTGCAGTGGAGGATGGCCCAGGTGCTTGGGCCCTGCACCCCATGGGAGACCAGGAAAAGCACCTGGCTCCTGGCTCCTGCCATCGGATCAGCGCGGTGCGCCGGCCGCAGCGCGCCGGCCGCGGCGGCCATTGGAGGGTGAACCAACGGCAAAGGAAGACCTTTCTCTCTGTCTCTCTCTCTCACTGTCCACTCTGCCTGTCAAAAAAAAAAAAAAAAAAAAAACCTATGGAGGCCAGCGCTGCTGCTCAATAGGCTAATCCTCCACCTAGCAGTGCCGGAACACCGGGTTCTAGTCCCGGTCAGGGCACCGGATTCTGTTCCTGTTGCCCCTCTTCCAGGTCAGCTCTCTGCTGTGGCCCGGGAGTGCAGTGGAGGAAGGCCCAAGGGCTTGAGCCCTGCACCCCATGGGAGACCAGGAGAAGCACCTGGCTCCTGCCTTCGGATCAGCATGGTGTGCCGGCTGTGCAGCGCGCCGGCCGCGGCGGCCATTGGAGGGTGAATCAACGGCTAAGGAAGACCTTTCTCTCTGTCTCTCTCTCTCACTGTCCACTCTGCCTGTCAAAAAAAAAAAAAAAAAAAAAAAAAAAAAAAAAACTATGGAATATGGCAAATGAAGTACTAAGAGGAAAGTTTATAACAATTGGTGCCTACATCAAGAAATTGGAAAGGCATCAAATAAATGACCATCTCAAGGTCCTGGAAAAACAATAAACCACCTAAAATTAGTAGGAGGAAAAAAATAATTAAAATTTGAAAAAAATAAGATAAACAAAATAGAAACAAAAAATAGAAAAGATCAATGAAATGAAGAGCAGGCGTTTTGAAAAAAATTTTAAAAATTGATACACCATGGGAAAACCAAGTTAATAAAATCAGAGATGAAAAAGGAGATGTAACAACACTACCACAGAAATAAAAAGAATCATCAGAAATTACCATAAACATCTATATGCCAACAGATGGAAAAATCTAGAAGAAATAGATTCCTGAACACACACAATCTACCAAAATAGTCATGAAGACATAGAAAACCTAAAGGTACCAGTAACCACAATGAACATTGAATCAGTAATAAACCCTCCCCAAAAAAGAAGAGCCCAGGACAAATGGCTTAACTGTTGAATTCTATTAGACATTTAAAGAAGAACTAATTCCAATTCTCAAATTAGAAAGAGAGAGACTCTTTCCAAACTACTTCTATGAGGCTAGCATCACATTAATGCCAAAACCAGGGAAAAAGTACAAAAAAAGAACCAATATCCATGATGAAAATAGATGCAAAAATTCTTAACAAAATACTAGCTAATTGAGTCCAACAATACATCAGAATGCTCAGTCACCCAGACCAAGTGGGATTTATCCCTGTTATGCAGAAATGGTTCAACATATACAAACCAATAAATTTGGCACATCACATTAACAAATTGAAGACTAAAAACCATATGATCATCTCAATAGATGCACAGAGAGAAAGCATTTGGTAAACTACAACTTTTCATGACAAAAATCTTGAGCAAATTTGGTATAGAAGGAACACTCCTCAAAACAATCAAGGCAATACATGACAAATTCACAGCCAGCATCAATTTCAATGTGGGAAAAGTTGTAAACACTTCCACTAAGATCCAGAGCCAGACAAAATGCCCACTTTCACCATTGCTTTTCAATGTAGTTCTGGCAGTTTTATCCAGAGCCTTTAGGCAAGAAAAATAAATCAAAGTTCTACACATTGGAAAGAAGGAAGTCAAATTATCCCTGTTGCAGATGACATGAATTTATATATAGGGGAACCAAAAGACTCCACTAAAAGACTATTGGAACTCATAAAAGGGTATGGCAAAATTGCAGGAGACAAAAATCAATGCACAAAAATCAACAGCCTTTGTTTATGCAGACAATGTCATGGCTGAGAAAGAACTTGTAAGATCAGCCACATTCACAATAGCTAAAAAAATTAAATGTATTGGAGTATATTTAACCAAGAATTTGAAGGATCTCTAGAATGAAAAGCTCAAAACATTAAAGAAAGAAATGGAAAAATCATGGATTGGAAGAATATATATTAACAAAATGTCCAAACTACCTATAGCAATGTACAGATTGAATATAATCCCTATCAAAACACCAACAAAATTCTTCTCAGATCTAGAAAAAAATGATGCTAAAATTCATATGGAAACACATAGGATTCAGAATAGCTAAAGCAATTTTAAACCACAAATACAAAATTAGAAGCATCACAATATCAGATTTCAAGATACACTACAGGGCAGTTATAATCATAAAACACCCTTGTAATTGCACAAAAATAGACATGTAGACTAACTGAAGAGAATTGAAACCCAAGAAGTTAATCCATATATCTACATCCAACTAACGCTGGACAAATGAGCTGATATCAGTCCCTGGAGAAAGGATAGTTTCTCTTCAACAAACCGTGCTGGGAAAACTGGGTCTAAACATGCAGAAATATGAAACAAGACTCCTACCTTAAACCTTATACAAAAATCAACCCAAAATGGATTAAGGATCTGAATTTACAACTCAATACTATTAGAGGAAAACATCAGGAAAACTCTGCAAGATGTTGACATAGGAAAAGGCTTCTTCGAAAATGCACCAGAAACACAGACAATAAAGACAAAAAATAGACAAATTGGGTTACATCAAGCTAAGAAGCATCTGCACTGCAAAATAAAAATACAACAAAATGAAGAGGCAGCTAAAAGACGAGGAGAATATATTTGCAAACTATGCAACTGATAAAAGATTAATATCCAGGATCTATAAAGTCTTCAAGAAATTCAGCAATGAAAAAAATCCAGTTAAGAAATGAACAAAGGAAATGAACTTGAAATTTTCAAAGAATGAAATAAAAATGGCCAACAGACACATGAAAAAATGCTCAAGATAACTAGCCATCAGGAAAATGAAAATACAAACTACAATCAGGTATCACCTCACCCCAGTTAGAATGGCTATCATCCAGAAATAAAAAAAAACATAAATACTGTTGAGGATATTGAGGAAAAGATATCCTAATATACTCTTGGTGGGTATTTAAACTAGTATAACTGTTACAGAAGACCATATGGAGATTCCTCAGAAATTTGACAATAGACCTATATGACCCAGCCAACCATCTAACTCCTGGGAATTTATCCAAACAACATGAAATCAACATACAAAGAGTTATTTGTACACCAATGTTTATTGAAGTTCTATTAAAAATAGCTAAGATATGGAATCAACCCAGATGCACATCCACTGATGAATGCATAAAGAAATGGTGATAGTTATAAAAAGTCCTGTGCTCTACAACAAAATACATGCAACTGAAACAATTACACTTAATGAAATAACCAGTCACACAAACATGAATATAATATATTTTCTTTGATATGTAGCAGTTAATATAGAATACAATCATAGAGATCTTTGACATACTTAGTTAAATTTATTTCAAGGTATTTAATTCTTTTTGAACCTATTGTGAATGGGAATAATGTTAAAAGGTTTTTTCTCAGTGACATTGTGTATACAAAGGCTATTGATTTTCCCATGTTGATTTTATATCCTGCCACTTTCCCAAATTCTGATTGTCTTCTTGGAAGTGTACATATGGAATGCATAAAGTCTGTTCTCTTCATACTAATAAAAATTTTTAAAAGAAAATCTAGTAACAATTCAATAGGGACTATAATTTAGCTATGGTTTGGGTATAGTTTGAGTGTCCGCTGAAGGTCCATGTGTGAGAAGCTTGGTATCCATGTTAATGGAATTGGAAAGTGGTGCAATCTTCAGAATGGGACCTAGTAGGAGGTCCTTAGGTCAGTGGGAATGTGCTCTTAGAAGAAATTTTGGTATTTTTTATGGGACCCTATTTCTCACAAAATTGTTGTTATAAAAGGAACAATCCTGATTCCTCCCCCATCTCTGTTTTCTTGTAACAAGCTTTCATCTCTTCCTACTATACATGTTCCTACCATTGCCATCTGTGAAGATGTGAAGCAGCCAACTGGAGGCCCTAACTAGAACTAACCCCATGCAGGTGTAATGCCCTTGAACCTCCAAACTGTGGGCTAAATAAACTTCTTCTCTTTCTAAAGTTAGTTGTATCAGGTATTTTATTGTAATAACACAATGTTGACTAATACAAACAGCATGCCATATTTATGCATTAAAACACTGTCTTATAAATATGTTATATAAAGTTTTAAAATGAGTAAGTGACAGTAATAGGTATTTTTGTAAAGATACAAAAATGTGCAACAAGTCCAGGGGGTCTTCAAAAAGTGCATGGCGGATGGACACTTAGCCTGGGTGTTATAATGCTGATTAAGATGCCCAAGTTGCACTTTGTAGTACCTGAGATCAATTTCTGGCTCCAGCCCCTGACCCTAGCCTCCTGCTAATGTATATGCTGAGAAATAGTAGTGATGGCTCAACTAATTGAGTTCCTGTCATCCACATTTGAGACCTGGATTGAGTTTGCAGGTCCCAACATTGGCCTCAAGGTCAATGCAGACAACTGAGGGAGGAACAAGTATACTGGAATGCATTCTCTCTCTCTCTCTCTCTCTCTCTCTCTCTCTCCCCTTTAATAAAGTAAAAATTAGGTTTATGAAAAATGCATATTATGAAAAAACGATGCATTTATTTCAAAGTTTTTGCACCACAATAATCTTGTATTTTAATTCAATTTTCCATTAATTTCTGAAGTAACTTCATTTATGCAAAAAGATGTTCATTATCAACTGATCATCTGTGAAAATTAATTTACAAACAATGATAAAACATCTTACATCTGCTAGAAAAATTTTAAAAAGGACAGAAAGTATCGGAAAAGATGTGGAGAAATTGCAAATCCTTGTATATTTTTGATAGGAATGCAAATTGATAATATGACCCAGGACTCTACTTCATATTCATTAAAAAGTTTTAAAATCAGGATCTCGAAGAGATATTAGTATCCGCATGCTTATTGTGACACTATTCACAACAGCAAAGAGGTGGAAACAATGTAAATGTTTATTGTTAATTGAAAATGTGTCAGTGCATAGTGAAGAATATTACTAAGCCTTAAAAAAGAAAGAAATTCTGTAATATTCAACAGCATAAATAAAGCTTCAGAATATTGTGCCAAGCGAAATAAGCCAGTAACAAAATAAATATTGCATGATTCCATTTATATGAGATATCTTATAAGCCATATTTACAGAACCAAAGAATAGAATGGTAGTAGCCAGGGGCTGAGACGAGGGGAAAAGAAAGTTGATAATTGACAGGAACAAAAGTTCAAATACACAAGGTGAATAAGTTCTAGACATTTGCTGCACAACATTGTCCCTATGGATAGCAATATTGTATTGTACACTTAAAAATCTGCTGAGAGAATAGATCTCACATTAAGTGTTCTAACCACAACAAATCTTTTAAAAAGATGTAATTTTAGTCAGAATTCAGAAACAAACATAATTTGAACAGGAACTCTTAATATAAAAATTGTTTATAGTACCAAGAGGTTAAAACAGCGAGGAATTACCTAGCAGAAATAAAAATGAAAAGCTCGTAATAGCTTATTAGAACCAGTCTCCCCTTGGTTTGACACAGACTACACAGGAAGAGGCCCAGGCAGGGTGGAGTTCCAGACCTTGGTTGTGAATCACAAAAATTGCAGAGAAGCATCTGCAGTACTACACTGGAAGAAATCGCTGGAAATCTACCCTGTGGTGTGGAGAAAGGTGGTTACAGGGAGGGGTCTCGCTGGAATAACCTGACAGAAAACAACCTGACTGCTGGATATCAGAGACAGACTGAGGTTACTGGCTGCAGATGGCCACCATGCACAGCAGGAGTTTGACAATAAAATAGCTGTGCCTTTCGCGGAGAGCTGCCCCCTGGGGAGCCACATATCCTTCCAAACCTGCAGAACTTTTCTCAAGCCACGTCTCTACAGTGCCCTCTACTGACAATTTCATGCCAACTGGCAAAAGGGAAACATTCAATGACAACTATTTCCCTGTTCAGTCTGGGCAACCAAGGGTGAATTTGGAGGTAAGAAGCAATAAAATGATAACTGGAATAGGGAAACTTTATTATAAAGAATTATTAAAGAAAAATAATAAAAAAAAAACAAAGGAATGACTTGTCAAACTCAATAAAGCTATCATAAATAAGGACTGTATGCTGAGTGTTTATACCTCCCAAATTTATATGTTGAAATCCAATCACCAATGTGATGATATCGGAGTATGAGCTGCTGAAGAGTGACTAAGGGACTGATGAAATATGCCCCAGATGGCTGTCTAAAATATGCCACGTGAGGACACAAACAGAAGGTTCCACGCCTGAGCTACAAAGCAGGTCCTCACAAGACACAAAATCTGTTGGCTCCTTGATCTTGGCAATTTTAGACTACATAACTATGAGAAATAAATTTGTGATGTTTAAAAGATTATGATATAGTGTTATAACAAGATGAATAGACCATGACAAAACATGTACATTATTGATGCAAAAATAGAAGAACTAGCCTATTGAACAGAACGGAGTCCAGAGACAGGCTCACACATAGACCACAGTCACCAGATTAATTATAAACACAACACTGATGTACAGAATGGCTTATTGAATCAATGGTCCTAGATCAGTTTTTAATTGTACAGAAAAAAAAATCCATATCGATTCATACATCATTTTGTACCCCAAACCAAAACTGAAATAGATTACAACTTTAAATGTGAGAGGTAAAATTATAATGCCTTCTGAAGAAAAATATATGAGAACATTTTCAGACCCTGGAGTAGGAAAAGCATCCTTAAGTAGGATACAAAAATACTATTGATAAAATTTAATACAGTGAAAATGCTAAAATTAAGAACTTCAGCGGCCAGCACTTCTGGAACCAGTGTTGCTGGGCAAAAGATTAAACTGCTGCTTGCATTGCTAGCATCTCAGATTAGAGCTCCAGTTCCAGTCCCAGCTGTTCCACTTCTGACCCAGCTCCCTGATAATGTACCTGAGACAGCAGTGGAAGATGGGTCAAGTACTTAGGCCCCTGCTACCCACACAGGAGAATCAAATTAGTTCCAGGCTTTTGCTTCGGTCTGCCCAGCCTCAGCGATTGCAACCATTTTGGGTGTGAACCAGAGGATGGAAAAATCTCTGTCTCTCCATCTCTTTTTTTTTTTTTTTTTTTTTGACAGGCAGAGTGGACAGTGAGAGAGAGAGAGAGAAAGGTCTTCCTTTGCCGCTGGTTCACCCTCCAATGGCCACTGCAGCCGGCGCGCTGCAGCCAGCGCAATGCGCTGATCCGAAGGCAGGAGCCAGGTACTTATCCTGGTCTCCCTGGGGTGCAGGGCCCAAGCACTTGGGCCATCCTCCACTGCACTCCCGGGCCACAGCAGAGAGCTGGCCTGGAAGAGGGGCAACAGGGACAGAATCCGGTGCCCCGACCAGGACTAGAATCCAGTGTTCCGGCACCGCAAGGCGGAGGATTAGCCTATTGAGCCGTGGCGCCGGCCTGTCTCTCCATCTCTTTGTAACTCTGTCTTTCATATAAGTTAATAAATCTTTGTAAAAAATAAGTCAATAGTGTAGATTAGCTCTGTTATTTCTTTTTTTTTATTTAGTAAATATAAATTTCTAAAGTATAGTTTATGGATTACAATGGCTCCCCCCCCCATAATTTCCCTCCCACTCACATCCCTCCCATCTCCCGCTCCCTCTCCACTTCCATTCACATCAAGATTCATTTTCAATTATCTTTATATACAGAAGCTTGATTTAGTATATATTAAATAAAGATTTCATCAGTTTGCACCCCCACAGAAACACAAAGTGTAAAATACTGTTTCAGTTCTATTTATAGCATTACTTCACATTGGACAACACACTAAGGACAGATCTCACATGAGAAGTAAGTACACAGTGACTCCTGTTGTTGACTTAACAATTTGACACTCTTGTTTATGACGTCAGTAATCTCCCTAGGCTCTAGTCATGAGTTGCCAAGGCTATGGAAGCCTTTTGAGTTCACCAACTTCGATCCCGCTCTTATTCCCACTGTTATATTTAACAGGGATCACTTTTCAGTTAAAATTTAAACACCTAAGAATAATTGTGTGTTAATCGCAGAGTTCAACCAGTAGTACTAGAACAACAAAAAATACTAAAATGGATAAAGTATTACATTGTACATCAGCAGTCAGGACAAAAAAAGAAACAACAGAGCTAATCTACACTATAGAATAAACATACCTAATTTATATCTAGAAAACATTTCGTCCCACGGTTGCAGAATACTAATGGAACTTTCCCTATGAAAGATCATACGCTAAGCCATGAAGCAAGCCTCAGCAAACTCAAAAAAAATAAAATAAAATCATACCATGTATCCCTTCTTTTACTGATTTTATTTAAGTTATACAAGTTTCACATATTTCATATATACATATTTAGGAACATAGTGGGACTTCTCCCTCACCCTCCCTCCCACCCACATTCCAACTCTTCCTCCCCCTCCCTCTCAAATTCCTGTTCTTAATTTTTACAATGATCTGTTTTCAATATACTTAGTAATCGTGTATTTAACCCTACTCAAAGTAAAGGAGTTCAGCAAATAATATGAAGGGAAAGAAAAATGAAACAAAATAAATGGGAATGAAGCTGTAAATTAACAATTTAAAAACCTCTAGAAAATATGCAAACACATGAAGGGTAAGCAACATACTCCTGAATGAAATGTAGGTCATAAAAGAAATCAAAATTGACATCCAAAAATTTCTCAAAATGAAAGAAGATGACAATACAATATACCAAAACTTATGGGATACAACAAAAGCAATGTTAAAAGTGCAGTTCATAGCAGTTAGTGCCTACATCAAGCAATCAGAAAGGCATCAATTAAATGAGCTATCAATGTATCTCAAAGGCCTAGAAAAAATACAACAAAAATTAGTGGGAGGAAACAAATAATTAAAATCAGTGAAGAAATAAACCAAATTATAACAAAAAATACAAAAAAAAACAGTGATATAAAGATCTGGCTTTTTGAAAAAATGAACAAAATAGATACAGCATTGGCCTTCTAACAGAAAAAAGGGAGAGGACACAAATCAGTAAGATTAGAGATGAAAGAGGAGATGTAACAATGGATACCACAGAAATAAAATCTGGAACCACTGCAAAGAGCTGTATGCTAACAAATTGGAAAATCTAGAAGAAATGGGTAGATTCCTGGACATATACAAGCTACAAAACTTGAGTCATGAAAACATAAAAAACCTGAACAGACCTATAACCAAGACAGATATTGATTCAGTACTAAAGATTCTTCCAACAAAGAAAAGCCCAGAACCATTCAGCTTCACTGCTGAATTCTACCAGTCCTTTAAAGAACTAATTCTAATTTTTTCAAACTATTCAAAACAATTGAAATGGAGGTAATCCTGCCAAACTTCTTCTATGAGATCAGTATCACTTTCATTCTATAACCAGGAAAAGATGCTACTCCACATCACCAGCCCCTGTCTCTCTCATCTTAAATGAGAAAAATCCATCTCTCCAGTTGCTTTTAAAAATTACGAAGTAATAAAGTAATCTTTTACTCTTCTATTTATCTCACATCCAAGATCGCATCATTTGGTGAGACCTGTTAGTGAACCATTAAAAATATATCTAGAATTTTATCAGACCTTACATCTGAATTGCTACCCAAGCCACAATATCCTTCTTCCCTTCATTACTACAGTAGACTGCTAAGCTGTCACTACTTAGACCATTGTACCATCCTTTCAAGACTATTCTCAGCAAGACCACCAAAGATAAAAACAAACTTAAATGTAAAAAGAATTACGTCCTTCTCTGTTTAGAACCCCTAATGGTTCCCTTCTCTCTAGGTAGAAACCAACTTCTCTGCAATGATCCAAAGAGTCCAACCTGATTTGGCCGCTCTTTACCTCCTTGGAATATTTTCTAACTATTCTCCTATTTGTTTGCATACAAAATCACTCTGGCTCTCTTACTCTCTAGTGAACATATCATGCACTTTAGAACTTTCCATGGCCTGCAAACCCTCTGGGATGCCCATCTCCCCTCTCTCTGCCCACCAACAGCTGCATTGCTATAAGCTCCACAATGGTAGGAATATTTTTATACTTTGTTTACTAATGTGTTCCAAGTATCCAGGATACTACCACACACTTATGAGATACTTGATAATTGTTGCATGAATGGAAAGACAAAAGAGGCACAGAGAGATGGAGAGATGCTCTTTGGTTTCTTGTTTCATGGCTCGATAGATGATGACAAAGGAGGAAGGAGTTTTCAGTGATAATCACAAGCACTGTTTCAGATCTGTTTTATCAAAGAACATATGAAACACCCAAGAGGAAATGTCAAAAGATGTGTTTCCTGGATGTGAAAATTAAGGGCCAGTATGGTAGCACAGTGGGTTGTCACCACTTGCAAAGCTGGCATCTGTATCAGAGCGCCAGTTTGTATCCCAGTTGCTTTGCTTCCAATCCAGCTTCCTGATGTGCTTGGGAAAGCAGCAAACATTTTCACAAGTACATGAGTCCTTGTCACCCAATTGGGAGGCCCAGATGGAGTTCCTGGCTCCTAGTTCAGCCTGGCCCTATCCTGGATGTTGCAGGCACTTGGGGAGTGAACCAACAGGTGAATGATCCTGCTGTCTCTTTATCTCTGTCTCTCTCTCCCTCTCTCATTCTGCTTTTTAAATAAATCAATAATTTTTAATTGATCAAGAATACTTTATATAAATACGTAGTGTAAAATGAGGATATCTTTACAAATCAGAAGGGAAATGAAATATTATTCACTAAATGGTGCTGGGAAAATTAGTAAAGCAAATATGAACACTTTAGCTTCTTATTGTACTCATCAAAAAATAATTGCGACATGCAATATGCATTTTACATAACATAAAAAATTAAGTCAATAAACCAAGAGCTTATTATCAAAAGACATTTCAGTGGGAGTAAGACTATGTCACACTTAGTCCTATCAGTATGATCAATTGTGAACAGAAATTGAACACTGGGACTAGTGAGATGGCATTGGTACATGCCACCTTGATGGGATTGAATTGGAATCCCCTGGTATGTTTCTAACTCTACCGTTTGAGGTAAGTCAGCTTGACCATGTCCCGAATTGCACATCTCTTCCCTCTCTTATTCCCACTCTTATATTTAACAGTGATCACTTTTCAGTTAAGTTTCAGCACTTAAGAATTATTGTGTATTGATTACAGTATTCAACCAAAAGTATTAAGTAGAACAAACAAAAAAAATACTAAGAGGGATAACATATCAAGCTGCTCATTAACAGTCAGGGTGAGGGCTGATCAAGTCACCGTTTCTCATAGTGTTCATTTCACTTTAACAGGTTTCCTTTTTGGTGCTCAGTTAGTTGTCACCTATCAAGGAGAACAAGTGGTATTTGAATGCCATCTCACTAGTCCCAGTGATCAATTTCTGTTCACAATTGATCATAATGATAGAACTAAGAACCAAAGGGATCACATAAACAAGAATAGTGTCTTCAAATACTAGCTGATAGAATAAACAAGGGAGAGAACGATCCAACATGGGAAGTGAGATACACAGCAGACCCATAGAATGGCAGATGTCCTAAACAGCACTCTGGCCTCAGAATCAGCCCTTAAGGCATGCGGATCCGGCTGAAAAGCCCATGAGACTATTTCAGGCATGGAAAGCCAAGACACTCTGGGGGGAAAAAAAAAACACACACACACACACAAAAAAACCTAAATGGAAGATCTCCGCGAGTGAGATCCCAGTGGAAAGAACAGGTCATCAAAGAAGGAGGTACCTTTCTCTGAAGGGAGGAGAGAATTTCCACTTTGACCATGGCCTTGTCTAAATATGATCAGAGTCAGTGAACTCAGGGGGCTTCCATAGCCTTGGCAGCTCATGACAAGAGCCTAGGGTGATTACTGATGCCATAAACAAGAGTGTCAATTTGCTAAGTCAACAACAGGAGTCACTGTGCACTTACTCCTCATGTAGGATCTTTGGCCTTAGTGTGCTGTACATTGAGATTTAATGCTATAACTAGTACTCAAACAGTATTTTTCACTTTATGTTTCTGTGTGGGAGCAAACTGTTGAAATCTTTACTTAATGTATGCTAAACTGATCTTCTGTATATAAAGAGAAACGAAAATGAATCTTGATGTGAATGGAAGGGGAGAGGGAGTGGGAAAGGGGAGGGTTGTGGGTGGGAGGGACGTTATGGGGGGAAGCCATTGTAACCCATAAGCTGTACTTTGGAAATTTATATTCATTAAATAAAAGTTTAAAAAAAAAGACTATGTCACACTTATTTGGATATTTTCAGTTCCAACATTCATTCAAAAACTTATATCAAAAGTATGTAAAGAACACTTAGGACAAACAATAGAAAGATGGGTAAAGCATAAATGGCCCATTCATCAAAATTCAACCATAGTCAGAACCCATCTATATCATTAAAAATCTGAATATAGAGGTTACCTTGCAGGAATAGCGAGTAGATAGGGAGTCTAGGGGTGAGTTCTGTATGTTATAAATGTTCTCATTCTTGATCTGGGTTCTGGTTATACTGGCATATTCACTTGTGATCATTTGTTGAGATATACAGTTATGATCTGTATTTTTTCTCTATATATTATAATTCAATTCATTATTTCTATGACAGAAAAAAGCAAATAAAAATGAACATGATCACATTATATAAGTGAATATGTAGTAATTAACTCATGAGTCAATTGTACTGGATCTAAGATAAGAACAATCTACCTGGGGCTTGTGCTATGGCATAGTGGACTAAGCCTCCACTTGTGACATTGGGATCCCATATGGGCACCAGTTCTAAACCCTGATGCTCCTCTTCTGATTCAGCTTTCTGCTATGGCCTAGGAAAGCACTAGAAGATGTCCCAAGGGCATGAGCCCCTGTAGCCACATGGAGGACCCCAAAGAAGCTCTTGGCTACTGGCTTCTGATTGGTGCAGCTCCAGCTATTGCTGCCATTCAGGGAGTGAACTAGCAGATAGAAGACCTTTCTCTCTTTCCCTCTCACAAATAAATAAATAAAATCTTTAAAAAGAAGGGAGGGAGGGAGGAAGAGAAAGAAAGAGAAAGAAAGAAAAAAAGAAAGAAAGAAAGAAAGAAAGAAAGGAAGAAAGAGAAAGAAAGAAAGAAAGAAAGAAAGAAAGAAAGAAAGAAAGAAAGAAAGAAAGAAAGAAAGAAAGAAAGAAAGAAAGAAAGAAAGAAAGAAAGAAAGAAAGAAAGAAAGAAAGAAAGAATCTACCTGGCTCTAAGTCTTCACTGGGAATTAATGCACTCCTGCCACAAGGGGGTTCTCTTGCTACACTCTGTTATTTACAATGACTATATTTCTTAGATTGTCTTACTGGTGCTCTGATGTATTTTACCTACCTATCTTAGAAAGGAACATTCCATTAGAAAATCCTCATCATTGGGGTCAGCTCTGTGGTGCAGTAAGTTAATCCTCCGTCTGTGGCACTGGCATCCCATACGGGCTCCTGTTCTAGTCCCTACTGCTCGTCTTCTGATCCAGCTCTCTGCTGTGGCCTGGGAAAGCAGTAGAAGATGGCCCAAGTCCTTGGGCTCCTGCACCCACATGGGAGACCTGGAAGAAGCTCCTGGCCCCTGGCTTCAGATTGGCTCAGTTCTGGCAGTTGCAACCATTTGGGGAGTGAACCAGTGGATTGAAGGCCTCTCTCTCTGTCTCTCCTCTCACTGTATGTAACTCTACCTCTCAAATAAATAAATAAAATCTTAAAGATAAATAAAATCTTAAACCTATAGAATATAATATAAAATGAGAAGCTTCTCCACAATCGCCTAGAAAATGTTCATTCAGCAAGTACTGGAATATGATTTTCTAACAACTATTAACTGTTACAGTGATTAGAAAGAGCATCCTAACTGACTGTTTAAATCTACATCTCATAATTCCTCTACTTTGTTCTTACTCTGCTTCTTGGGAGCAAGTTTCTCATTTTTGTACAAAATGTAAATTTTAATAAAGCAACTTAGCTGATTTTAGAAGCCATATCCTATTATAGACTGTTAAGATGACAGCTGGCTAACATGCACAGATGAATTTCTTCTAGATGCTGTCAAACTTAAATCATTTGTACAATCTGCATTTCAAGAATTTCTTTCTTACTTTCTATTAAATTTAGACAATCATTGAAATCTTACATAATATTTTAACCTCTGTTTATCAAGCTAGATTCCACAAGTCTAGTATCATACACAAATGTACTAAATAATTCATACTTCACAAATTACCTAACATCTAGCATACACTCAGTAACAATCACTGAATTCAGTGTGGTACAGTAATATGCAATGTCGAATATGCAATATCACAGCAATTTAAGTTCAAATAATTGTAAAGTTAATTTACAGTTCTCCATCTTGTTCACATATATTTTATAACATTTTTCCCATTTGCTTTCCTGAAATCTGCATTCATTGTCTGTAGCATTACCCAAGTCTTCAATTCCAGCAAAATCTAATTTCAAAGACTATTAAATTATTCCGGTAGAACCTGGTTTTGACTAATTTGTGTTCATAGCTAATGATAATTACTTTATTTTTAAAAAAAGATTTATTTTATCTATTTAAAAGACAGAGTTACAAAGAGAGGTAGAGCCAGAAAGAGAGGTCTTCCATACATTGGTTCATTCCTTAAATGGCCACAACAGCCAGAACTGAGCTGATCAAAGCCAGGAGGAGCCAGGAGCTTCTTCCAGGTCTCCCAAGTAAGTACAGGGGCCCAAGGACTTGGGCCATCTTCTACTGCTTTTCCAGGCCATAGCAGAGAGCTGGATTAGAAGTGAAGCAACCAGGACTCGAGCTGGCACCCATAAGGGATACCAGTATTGCTGGCCAGGACTTTTGCCCACTGCACCACAGCACCAACCCCGATAATTACTTTCTACTGTAAGCATGTTCTTTCATTCACCAAATGTCTGTGGAATGCCTATAATGTGCTGGACAATCTCCGAGTCTGAGGTGGGGAACAGTATTGCTATCCATAGGGACAATATCGTGCAGTAAACCTCTAAAACTTATTCATCTTGCGTACTTTAACCTTTGTACCTATTAATTATCAACTTTCCTTTCCACCTTCCTCTCATCCCCTGACAACTACCATTCTATTCTTTGGTTCTGTAAATTTGGCTTATAAGATACCCCATATAAATGGAATTATTCTGTTACTGTCTTATTTCACTTGGCAAAATGTCCTGTTGCATATTGCAGAATTTATTTCCTTTTTAAGGCTTAGTAATATTCTTTTGTATGTATTACCACATTTTCAATCAACATTTAGGTTGTTTCCACCTCTTTGCTTTTGTGTACAGTGTCACAACATGCATGGGAAAGCTAAAATCTCTTTGAGGTCCTTAATTTAATTCTTTTGAATGAACATGTAGAAGTAAAACCCTGGGTCATATTATCATTTTGCATTCCTACCAAAAATATAGAAGGGTTTTCAATTTCTCCACATATTTTACAATACTTGCTGTCTTTTTTTTATTTTTCTAGCAGATAAAAGATGATATCTCATTGTTTGTAAATTGATTTTTGCAGATGATCAGTGATAGTGAACATCTTTTAGCATAAATAAAGTTACTTCAGAAATTCATGGAGAAATTTAATTAAGCTGTAAGATTGGGGCCAATACTGTGGCATAGCGGGTAAAGCTGCCGCCTACAGTGCCAGCATCCCATATGCACTGGTCCGAGAACCGGTTTCTCCACTTCCAATCTAGCTCTATGCTATGGCTTGGGAAAGCAGTAGAAGATGGTCCAAGTCCTTGGGCCCCTGCACCCTCGTGGGAGACCCAGAGAAAGCTCCTGGCTCCTGGTTTCAGATTGGCCCAGCTCCAGCTGTTGTGGCTAATTGGGGAGTGAACCAACGGATGGAAGACTCATTCTCTCTCTCTCTCTCTCTCTGCCTTTCCTTCTCTCTGTGTAACTCTGACTTTCAAATAGATAAATAAATCTTTAAAAAATGCAAGATTATTGTGGTGCAAAAACTTTGAAATAAATGCGTAATTTTTTTCACAATATGCATTTTTCATAAAGCTATAGACTCCTGTCTTGTAAAGCTTCATTTTCAGTGGGAGAAAAATGAAAAATACATGAACAAATAAAAAGATAATCTCACTCAGCACAAAATTCTGTTAAGATTATAAAAAAACAAGGTTGTGTGGTAGACAAAGGGAGAAATGATACTTTATATAGAGTGATCAAGAAAGAGCTCTTTGAGGAAGGATCCTTTGAGAAGAGATTGGAATAAGGAGGAACTGATCAGAAAAAAATAGTTTCAGGAATAGAAAGCAGCAAGCAAATAAAGCTGTGAGTCAGCCCAAACCTGTCAAGAAAAAGGAAGCCGGATAAGTATAGGGAACAACAGAAAGGAAAGAAGTAAGAGATAAGGTAGGTAAGGTTGGCAAAGATAGGTCAGGTGTGGGCTTCCAGGCCACGCCAGGGTGTTTGGATTTAATTCTGAGTTTGAGGGAAGCCATTGAAGATTTTCTATGGCATAGTGACATGATCCGGATAGTAGATTAAAAACCGCTGGATGCTGGGGAGGATATGGGTTGCAAAGGATGGAGGTAGCAAAAGTGACATTTCGAGTGAGTCATGATGGATTGGCCTAGGAGTATAAAAATAACCGAAGAGATAGGAAACATGGCACTGGCAGGAAGAAACAAAGAACTACTCCTAAATGTTTGCTTTAGAAATTGGTTGCATGCAGGTGTTATTTTCTGAACCAAAAGGAAATGGGGGAGGATCAGATTTGGCACAGGGACCTAGAAGTCACATTTTTTTGGTGTGCAAAGGTAGATATTAAACAACCATGTGGTGTTTCTTCATTGTCTGTTGGACATAGGAGTGTTCAGGAGCTCCTTAAAAGTGTCTGCCATCATTGCATGGTATTTTGATTCCCTTTAGCTCCCCTACCCACCTCTCTACCTTTTAGCTACTTTTTAAAAACTCCAACAGAATGCCTAACCCAGACTGCATTGAGATAATGCACAATGAGTCATCCCTCTACCCTCATAAATTAACATATTCTAACAGCCATTGTTTAAAACAGAGTACAGTTTAACTTCTGCATTACACATCATATATTTATCTCATTTCTCTCCCCAAAGCAGTAAATTGTTGGGGAGCAGAAACTGTTTCTTGTCGACTTTTATTTTTTTAAGATTTATTTTATTTATTTGAAAGAGAGAGTTAGAGAGAGAGATAGAGCCAGAGAGAGAGAAAGAGAAAGAGAGAGACAGAGAGAGAGAGAGAGAAAGAGGTCTTCCATCCACTGGCTGACTCCCCAGATGACAACAAAGGCCAGAGCTGAGCTGGTCTTAAGCTAGGAACCAGGAACTTCTTCCGGGTCCTTCCACACAGGTGTAGGGGCCCAAGGACTTGGACCATCTTCCACTGCTTTCCCAGCCCATAGCAGAGAGCTGGATCTGAAGTGGAGCAGCAGGGACTCAAACTGATGGCCATATGGGGTGCCGACACAACAGGCTGGGGCTTTAACCTGCTACGCCACAGCGCTGGCACCTCTTGTCCACTTTTTGACTACCTGGATCAATGATAATATTTACGTAAAGCGAGTAAACTAAACAAAGGTTATGTAAACAATTTACTTGTTATTTTAAACAGTACTTTCTAAGCAAGCTCAAAGACCAAAGCTTTGAACTACTGTTAATAAGCACACACCCACTGTTTACTTGCTTTTCATTTGTTTTCTCCACAATCTCATAGGTCACATCAATCCTAAGTAGTCAAACTAGTTTGACAAAATAGACCATTTCCTTAAACTGGAATTGAATACCACTTACTATCATTCTCATCAACTGACTTTCCTTTCTAACATAAAGAAAAATATTTCTAAGATTTCAGTTTAGTTTTTGTCAGAATGTAGAATAATGAAAATGGGAGAAGAGAGACGGCAGGAAGAGGAAGAGAGAAAAACAGAGACTACTTCTATGGTGAGCAAGATCTTATAAAATGGAAATCGTATGTGATTTTCCTTTATAAAATCATTTGGTGATTCCTCATGGTTTTCCGGATGATGCAAAATGCATTAAGGCACCAGCTCTACCAAACTCTTCAGACTCTCACTACATTCACTCTAAGCTGCAGTGATCCTGTATTCCTAACACACCATGTTTTGACACATGTGTGTTCCCTTGAATAATGGCTTCTCTATTCCAGGTCCAAGCTTTCCCTGTTGAGTCTTTCCTAGACTAACAACCAGACAACTGCAACAATCAGTTGCATGTCACCAGTGTAAATGGTGGTCACATGAATGATGATGATGTAACTTCATTGTATTACGTAACACTATTATTTATTAAAATATGGAGCAATCCAAGGAGATAACTAAGGTTATTCCTACTATGTGTATGAGAAAAATTAATTCCAGGGAGATTAAAAAATGTTACTAAGTCCAAAAAAATCAAAGATATATTCATATTATGATAATCAATGAATTTTATGTTTTATAAGAAATTAAGGCCAAACTTGTTTATGCTAAGACCGCCAGGTATCATGAAATTACTAATGCCCAACAGAAGCTTCAAATTCCCTTTCTATCATCCTGAAAGTAATATTGACCACTCAGATGTCATGAGGTTAATGATTAATATGTAGTTTTAGTATATGGCTTTTGAAAGTATGAGATACTGAAAGGGGTTTAGTAAATATTTGTTAAGAGGGAAGGAAGGATCAGTATTTCACATGAAGATAATATTATGTTACATTTACACAGGGTACTTCCTGCAGAATAAGCAAGCACCTGTTTTGAAGACCAGAGAGCAAGGATCAGGATCCAACTTACGTTTCTATTAAGGGACAGATGGCCTGTTGTTAACTAATGAGATGTACTGTTGCCATAACTTTGTGTCTGATGACTTCACTGGAAATATTAAGAAGTGTTTATTTGTCATTCATTACTTATGTCTTAGGAAAACTTAACTGAAACGAAATGTGAGCTTTTATCAAGAATTTTTATTTGAACCTCTAAAACCAGCTGAGACCACTGAAGTACGTGCTGCAGTTGCAGGAAGTTGTAAGGCCAAATAAAGGTATCTGATGCTTTGATAACTTGCAGCAATAAAATATATCTGAGTGCTTACTGTGGAACTCCAAATTATCTCCACCTTGAGTAAAATGTTTTCAGGAAACTTAAGAGATTTGTAAAGTAGCAGCTGACTTATTGTGTGTAAAGACAAAACTTAAAATAGATAAGAGATAATCAAATAGAAAGATGAATCAATAGGCAGAATATAAAATTATTAATAGACAAAGAGAATGAAGACAAAACAACTAAGTTAACAGATCAAACAGTGTTTGAAAAAAAAGTAAAATAATATTAAATCTAGATTCCAAAGTCTAATTTAGCTGGGCCATTATAATGGACTAGTTAAATATAAGTCATATAAAGTACAAGATGAGATAAACTGGGATGAATAGAAATTAGCAACTTTATCCAGTTTATTTTAACATGCATAACCATATCCTATGTCTCATCATGGTTTTTGTTCTTTTCCCCCATTCATCTCAATCACATTTGCCATGCTTTTCAAAACCATTGGATTAATGGGTTTCCCTAAGACAATGAACTGATTTTTACATTTATTGATTTTCTTGCTTTATCTATTTCCTGAGTTATTAATTCATTTCCTTTATTTTTTTAAATAAAGCTGTTCTTCTGGTGTGATAGGAAGCCAAAAGTTTTCTTAATTGCTTTCATGTTCCTGAGTGTGATATTTTGATAGGAAGCCAAAAGTTTTCTTAATTGCTTTCAGGTTCCTGAGTGTGATATTTTGGCCTCATGCTTCACCTCTATGGTATGACAAAGAAACTATTTTAACTTTCTTGAAGAATTTTCTCAGTAGTCCACAGTACATTTGATAATTTTCATGCTGTTCATTTTCAAAATTCAGTGCCTAGATGCTTAATTAAATCATGTTAAGTTTCATCTGTTTGGGGGCCGGCGCTGTGGCGCAGCGGGTTAATGCCCTGTCCTGAAGCGCTGGCATCCCAAATGGGCACCAGTTCTAGTCCCAGCTGCTCCTCTTCCAATCCAGCTCTCTGCTGTGGCCTGGGAAAGCAGTAGAAGATAGCCCAAGTCCTTGGGCCCCTGCACCCACGTGGGAGACCTGGAGGAGGCTCCTGGCTCCTGGCTTTGGATCAGTGCATCTCCAGCCATTGCGGCCAATTGGGGAGTGAACCAGTGGATGGAAGGCCTCTCTCTTCATCTCCTCTCTATGTGTAACTCTGACTTTCAAATAAATAAATAAATCTTTAAGAAAAATTTCATCTGTTTAAGTGATTTAAATATTTAAGGTCCTGAATATGCTCCAGATGAATAGTATCCACTTTATTTCCCACAATAGTGTGAAGTTAAATTGGATTTTGTTTTATATCCAATAATGATTGAGATGAATGTAGTGAAAATTTATTTTTGAAATGCATGCAGATTTTAAACTATTAATTTTTATATAAATATTTGTCCGAGTGATATAATTTGTTTCATTAGTTGGGTATTTTTTAAATATTACACAATTATTGTTTCTATCCAGAATTCTGTATACTTCTAACACCTTTTACATGAAATGTTTCTCTATTTATTTGAAGGTCAGAATTACAGAGAGAGAGAGAGAAAGAGAGAGCGATCCTCCATCTGCATGTTCAGTCTTCAAATAGCCACAACTAGCAGAACTGGACCAGTCCAGAGCCAGGAGCCAGGAGCCGCCTCAAGGTCTCCCACATGGTGGCAGGTGCTCATGGAGTTGGGTCATCCTCTATCACTTTCCCAGGCATACAAGCAAGGAGCTGGATCCAAAGTAGAGCAGCCATGACACAAATTTTCACCCACATGGGATACCGGCATCCCAGGTAGCTGCTTTACCTGGTACACCACAACATCAGAAACAAAATGTCTCTTCTTTTATTTACTAATATATGTAAATAACATATTTCAGGAGTTTCATAGATGCAATTCCAAGAATACAGCAATACTTTTCCCTTTCTTTCCCGCTCCCTCTCTTTTATTTTTTCTTTTAATTTTTCACAACATACTTTAATCTACTTTATCATCACAAGCTCTATGCTCCACTAAGCAAAGAGCTCTATAAGTAAATGATAGATAGGCCACTGACCCATAGGGATACACACAATGGTTAAAGAAAACAATCATTCACAAGATGTCAGTTTAGCATGCTATATAGTGACGATTATTTGTACATAATATGTTCGGTATGACCAATCAGAAAAAAACGCAGTATTTGTCTTTTTTGGTCTGGATTATTTTAGTAAGCATAATGGTCTCTCCAGTTGCATCCATTTGTTACAAAAGATATATCATTCTTTTTATGGCAATGTGGTATTGGATCAGGGCTATGCACCACATTTTCATTATCCATTTATCAATTGATGAATATCTGGGCTGATTCCATATTTTAGCTATTGTGAATTGAGCCGCTGTAAACATGGGAATAGAAATAATACTTTCATGTGCCGATTTTATTTACTTTGGGTAAATTCCCAAGAGTGGGATGGCTGGGTCATATGGTAGGTCTATTTCAGATCTCCAAGGGATCTCCATAGTGTTTTCCATAATGGTTGTACTAGTTTACATTCCCACCAACAGTGGATTATGGTACCTTTTTCCCCACATCTTTGCCAGCATTTATTGTTTTTTGATTTTTGGATGATGGCCATTATTACCGGGGTGAGGTGAAACCTCATTGTGGTTTGTATTCGCGTTTCTCTGATGGCCAGTGATCCTTTCATGTGCTTGTTGGCCATTTGTATGTCATCTTTCGAAAAATTCCTGTTCATGTATTTTTCTCATTTCTTAACAGTATTGTTAATTTTATTTTTGATCATATTTTGGAGTTCTTTATAAGGGACCAGGTGCTCACTCGGGGGAAGAGTCTTGGGTTCAGGGGAAGGAAAGGGTTAACAGATGCTACAAATTTTACTTATGAAAGTGACTTTCAGAAGAGGCCGAACCCAAAAAAGGAAGGAGTTACCATAGTATTATTCACCAACGTTGGTATTTATGATGAATGGTGATCTTAAATGAACCATTAGCTACTAAATAAACCAGAATTCAGACTGTAAGCCAAACACGATGGTCATTGTTTAAAACGTTTACAGTAGGTTTCTGGGGAGAAGCCAGCCGCAGGATGAGTGTCATTGAGTCCACTTAGGGCGGGGCCTGTGGTGGCCATCAGTCTCATAGTGGGGGTCCAGGAGGGTCGGGTCCGTCTGCCGCCCCGTTGTACTTGTACATAACCACTTAAAGAATGGTGAAATAAATGTTCTTTGAAACTCCTAAAAAAATATTAATACTTTATCAGTTGAATAGTTTACAAATATTTTCTCCCATTCTGTAATTGTTCTCTTTACTTTGTTGATTGTTTTCTTTGCTATGCAGAAACTTCTCACCTTGATATAATCCCATTGTCTATTTTTGCTTCAATTGTCTGTGCTTCTGGAGTCTTATCCAATAACTCTTTGTATATGCTAACATTTTGCAATGTTTCCCCTATGTTTTCCTTTAGTAATTTGATGGTTTCAGGTCTTAGGTTTATATCCTTGATTCACTGTGAATAAATTTTTGGATAGGGCTAAGGTACAGTTATTGTTTCATACTTCTGCATGTGGAGGTCCAATTTCTGAACATCACTTACTGAAGAGTCTATTCTTTTTCCAGGGAGTGAGTTTAGCTCATTTGTAAAAGACAATTTGTTGTAGATGAATGGATTGATTTCTTGGGTCTCTAATCTGTTCCATTTGTCCATATGTCTATTTTTATATAAGTACAAGGCTGTCTGGATTATAGATACCTTGTAGTATGTCTTAAAATCTGGTATTGTAATGACTCCAATTTTGTTTTTATTGTTTAAAATAGTTTAGTTCTTTGGGGGCTCTTGTGTTTCCATATGAATTTTTGAATCATTTTTTTTCTAGATTGGAGAAGAACGTTCTTAGTATTTGGATTAGAATTGCAAGGAATCCATAAATTGCTTCCAGTAGTGTGAACATTCGATGATAGTGAATCTTCTAATCCATGCATATTTTTTGTGTATTCTATTTCTTTCCTTAATGTTTTTAATTTTCATTATACAGATCTTTCTCATCCTTGGTAAAATTTATCCCAATATATTTAAATTTTTGTAGCTATTGTGAATGGGATTGATCTTATGAGTTCTTTCTCAGCCATGGCATTGTTGGGTGTATAAAGGCTACTGATTTTTGTGTGTTGGTTTAACAGCCTGAAACTTTGCCACACTTTCTTTTGAGTACAATAGCCTGTCAGTGGATTCTTTTGGTTCTCCTTTGTAAAGGATTGTTTTATCTGAAAACAGGGATAAATTGACTTCCTTCTTTCTAATTTGTAGGCCTTTGATTTCTTTTTCTTGCCCATTGCTCTGGCTAATACTTCCGTAACTATATTGAATAGCAATGGTGAAAGTGAATGTCCTTGTCTGATTCTGAATCTTTGTGGAAATGCTTCCATCTTTTCCCTATTCAATAAGATGCTGGCTGTGGGTTTTTCATTGGTTGCCTTGTTTGTGTTGAGATATAGTCCTTCTATACCTTGCTGGAGACCAGCTCCAGCCAGTCCAGGGGCCCCAAGGTGTGAGAGGTGTCAGCACTTGAAGAAATGAGAGACACTCACAGCAAGGCTGATGGCATGGCTCTCTTTTTTGAGCACCAGACTTTATTTTTATATCATAAGCCACATAATGATTCTTTCTTTTTACGATGAATTTTCAAAGGAATATTCAGAGCATGGGTTACAATCACAGACAGGTGTGAGATAATGGGCAGCCCACACAAGCCAAGGCCTCGAGTGCTGCTGAACTATGCAGAAATTGGCTACACAAGCTAGAATAGTACCGTCCTAACCTGATCTTTACTAGAAGCCCCAAGGTCAAAGCAGACCCTTTTAAAAAATGCATCCCCTCTTTGTAGTTTTTACTGCAATTCTTTAATTTCTTTATTGTACTTATTTAAAGGTTTACTTAGATCTGTTCTACAGTTTTGACATCATAACCATTGTAGTATTTATAGCATATAGTGAGTTAAAGCTTTATTGACATTTATCTTTATTTTAATATATACCAGAGAGCCTGTTGCCTTTTAATTCTTTTCCACAAACAGCTCAACCTTGCATAAAGCATTAAGCCTTTCTCCTACACTAACATTCTGCTTGATTAATATTCTACAAAGCAATGAACATTTTGAGGATAATGAGACTAAACGTTCTTCCCTAAAATTAGGAATACAGCAGTCATTAGCAGGACCACCAGGAAGCTCCAGCTTTCTTATGCGGAGTGTAGTCCCCCCCCCCAAAAAAAAACCCTAAAACAACCACAAGGACAGCAGCTGTCCTTCTCACACCTTGCTGAGAAAGACCTTCTGCTGTGACCTTGTCAGCCAGCCCAAGTTGCCTTGGCCTCGCCAATACCTGATTTGCTTAAGACTTTTATCACTAAAATTTTTCATATGCTTTCTCTGCATCTGTTGAAATAATCAGGCTGTTTTGACACTTCAATTTGTTATGTGTTGTATCATGTTTATTGATTTACATTTCTTTAATCATCAATGCATCCCTGAGATAAAGCTCACTTGGTCCCAGTGGATGATCTTTTTGATGTGTTGTTGGATTCAATTAGCTAATTTTTTTTAGGATTTTTGCATCTATGTTCATCAGGGCTATTCATTTATAGACCTCTTTGTATCCTTTTATGGTATTAAAATTTAGGTGATGCTTGCCTAGTGGAAGGAGTTTGGGGGCACTGATTCCCTCTCAATTTTTTGGAGTAGTTTAAGAAGAATTGGGTTAGTTCTTTTTTTAATGATTGGTGGACTTCAGCAGTGAAGCCATTGATCCAGGACCTTTTTTTTGGTGCTGTTTTTGGGGGAATCTTTGATACTGTTTTAGTCTCCATCTTTGTTATTGGTCTATTTATGTTTTCAATGTCTTTGTGCCTCAATTTTGGTGAATTCTGTGTGTCTAATTGGCAAGTTTTTTTTTTTTATCTCATTCTCTAGGTTGTCTAGTCACTCTGTTAATTGTTTCCTGTGCTGTGCCAAGGCCTCTTAATTAGATATAGTCCAATTTGTCTATTTTTGCTTTTGTTGCCTGTGCTTTGGAGATAATATCAAAAAAAAATCATTGCCTATGTCAATGTCTTGGAGTATCTCCCTGTTTTCTCTTAGTAGTGTCATATTTTTGGTCTTAAGTTTAAAACTTTGACCCATCTTGAGCTGATTTTTCTTAAAGAATGAGAGGTATAGAGCAAAGATCATCAGACTATAGATACATGGATTCATTTCTGAAATCTCTATTCTGTTCCATTAGTCTACTTTTCTGGTTTTACAACAGTACCATGCAGCGTTAGTTAATAATAGTTCTGTAGTATACCTTGAACTCTTAAACTGTGATGTCTCCAGCTTTGTTCTTTTTGCTTAAGATTACTTTGGCTATTTGTGGGCTTTGAGGTTTTCATTTGAATTTTATCATTTAATTCTAATTCTGGGAACAATGTCATTGGTATTTTGATGGGGATTTCATTGAAACTCACTTTGAGTAATAGGGACATGAACAATAATTCTTCCAATCCATAAGAATGGGAAGTCTTTCCATTTTCATTTTTTTTGTGTGTCTTATTCCATTTTTATTAGTGTTTTGTGATTTTCATTGCAGAGAGTTTTCATGTCCTTGATTAAATTTATCCCAATTTATCACATTCTTTTTGTAGCTATTGTAAAAAGAATTTTTCATTTAAGTTCTTTATCAGTGATTTTATTGTTTGTATACAAAAATGCTAATGATTCATGTGTTTTTGCTTTTTTTTTTTATTTTTTGACAGACAGGGACAGTGAGAGAGAGAGACAGAGAGAAAGGTCTTCCTTTGCCGTTGGTTCACCCTCCAATGGCCGCCGCGGCCAGCGCACCACGCTGATCCGATGGCAGGAGCCAGGTACTTCTCCTGGTCTCCCTGGGGTGCAGGGCCCAAGTACTTGGGCCATCCTCCACTGCACTCCCTGGCCACAGCAGAGAGCTGTCCTGGAAGAGGTAGCAACCGGACAAAATCCGGCGCCCCGACCAGGACTAGAACCCGGTGTGCCGGCGCTGCAAGGCAGAGGATTAGCCTAGTGAGCCGCGTTGCCGGCTGTGTTTTGCTTTTGTATTCTGCAACTGTACTGAATTCCTTTATAAATTCTAAAGCCTCTTGGTGGAGTCTTTTGACTCCTTTCTATTTAGAATGATGTCATCTGCAAACAGAGGTGATTTGTCTTTCTCCTTTCCTGTTTGTATACTTTTTAATTTCTTTCACTTGCCTGTTGAAAGTGGGTATACTTGTCTGATTCCAGATCTTAGTACAAGGGCTTTCAGCTTTTTGCTTTTCAATAACATGTTTGTGAGTTTTCATATATAGGCTTTATCTTGTTGAAGTAAGCACCTTATATATTTAGTTTGTTTAAGATTTTTCTTGTGAATGGATGTTGTATTTTGTCAACTTTTTTCTGAATGTGAGATGATCATATAATTTTTTGTTTTTCATTCTGTTAATATAATGTATTATTTATTGATTCAAGTTTGTTAACCCATTTTTGCATCCCTGGTGTAAATTCCATTTGGTCAGAGTGAATGATTTTTTTAAGTGTATTGCATCTGTGTTGATCAGGACTGATTTGTAAATAGCTTTTTGTTTGGTTTGATTTTGTCCTTATCTGTTATTGGAATCAAGATAATTCTGACCTATTAGCATGAGTTTGGAACAGTTTCCTTCAATTCAGTTTTTTTGGAAAAGTTTGAGAATAATTGGTATTAGCTCTTCATTAAAAGTTCCGTAGAATTCAGCAGTGAAGAATTCTTATATAGAGCTTTTCTTTTTGCAATATTTTGATTACTGATTTAATTTCATCACTTGTTATTAATCCGTTTAGGTTTTATATGTCTTCATGATTTTGTTTTGTTAAGTTATATGTATCCAGATATTTACCCATTTTCTTAGGTTTTCCAGTTTCTTTCCTTATACTAGTTCATGGTTGTTTCTCATGTCCTTTGTATTTTTGTTGTAGCAGTTGTAATATCTTTTATCTGATTTTATTGATTTGAATCTTCTCCCCTGTTTTCTTCGTTATTCTGTCTAAAGTTTACCAATTCTACATTTTCAAAAAAACAAATTATTAAGATCTCATAAATCTTTTACAGTTTTTCAAAATTGGTTTCATGCATTTCTACTCTAATTTTTATTACTTTTTTCCTTCTACTAACAATATTGTGTTCTTGTTTTTCTAAGTCCTCTAAATATATTCTTAGGTTGCTTATTTGATAACTTTCCAATTTTTTGATGTAGGCACTATTGCTACATACTTTACACTTGTGGGGAGCAACTCGGACTAGACTGTTACTCGAATTAAGACTTATTCTATGCATCTGCTCTCCCACAATATGGCGCTGGGAGAGGAGTAACAACTTCTACGCAGCTGCCTCTCGCCAACTTGAGTGATGACCTGCAGGAGCTGATCCTGCTCCTGATTGGAGAAGAGCAGCGTGCTCGGCGTGTGGGTAGCAGAGTTGTGATTGGTGGAAGAGGACTATAAAGGAGGAGAGAGACAACATGCACAAGGAACATCTATCTGAAGGAACACCTGTGCAGCCCCTGAGAGAGCCGGCCGGCGGTGTGCCGCTCCCCCGCGGAAGTGGGGAAAGTGGCAGGGGGAACCGCCCTTCCACGGAGGTGGAAGGGACAGTAGCCAACCCGGGAAGAACCAGCAGCAAACCCGGGGAGGGCCGAGCAGACAAAAGAACAACGCAGGGTCCTGTGTCGTTCCTCCACGAAGAGGGGGAGCGACATACACTTAGTACTGTTTTTGCTGTTTCCCATCAGTTTTGATATGTTTTTCCATTTTCATTTATTTCAAGGAACTTTTTAATTTCTTTTTTGATTAATTCAGGAGGATATTTTTCAGTCTTCATGGATTTGTATAACTTCTAGAATTTCTTTTGCTTTAATTTCATGTTGTTTCCATTGTGGTTCATTTTTGCGTGCATTTAGGGCATCAATTGTTTCTATCACTTTTTTTAACTTTTATTTAATGAATATAAATTTCCAAAGTACAGCTTATGGATTACAATGGCTTCCCCCCATAACTTCCCTCCCACCCACAACACTCCCATCTCCTGCTCCCTCTCCCCTTCCATTCACATCAAGATTCATTTTCGATTCTCTTTATATACAGAAGATCAGTTTAGCATATATTAAGTAAAGATTTCAACAGTTTGCACCCACATAGAAACACAAAGTGAAAAATACTGTTTCAGTACTAGTTATAGCATTAAATCGCAATGTGCAGCACATTAAGGACAGAGATCCTACATGAGCAGTGACTCCTGTTGTTGACTTAACAATTTGACACTCTTGTTTATGGCCTCAGTAATCACCCTAGGCTCTTGTCATGAGTTGCCAAGGCTATGGAAGCCTTTTGAGTTCACCGACTCTGATCATATTTAGACAAGGTCATAGTCAAAGTGGAAGTTCTCTCTCCCTTCAGAGAAAGGTACCTCTTTCTTTGATGGCCTTTTTTTTTTTTTTTTGAGAAAAATTTTTAATTAGTTTATTTATTTTTATTTTTAATTTTTTAAATTTTTTATTTAGTAAATATAAATTTCCAAAGTACAGTTAATGGATTACAATGGCTTCCCCCCCATAATTTCCCTCCCACTCACACCCCTCCCATCTCCCGATCCCTCTCCCATTCCATTCACATCAAGATTCATTTTCAATTCTCTTTATATACAGAAGATCAATTCAGTATATATTAAGTAAAGATTTCATCAGTTTGCACCCACACAGAAATCCAAAGTGTAAAATACCTTAGTGTGTTGTCCAATGTGATGGCCTTTTCTTTCCACTGGGATCTCACTCGTGGAGATCTTTCATTTAGGTCATTTTTTTTTTGACAGTGTCTTGGCTTTCATTTCTATCACTTTTAAAGGGTGTCTTTCTCAGATTGAAAACCTTTTCTTGAAGATATATCTTTGGATTCATTTGGTAGGCTACAGTCCTTCATTTATTTCCTGAGACAGACCCTGGAATCAAATGCTGTATTGATGCTGGAAGCTGGCCTTGATGGCACTGTGGATGGGACAAGCATGCAGACTTCCAGTCTCTATAATCAATTCAAGCACTGAAGCTACTCAAGGTAAGGTAGGCTGGTGCCAACGACAGGCTGAACTCACAGACCCCAAGCCACTGCCTGACTCCTGAACTCCAAGAACAATGTTGGTGCTAAGCTGAGCAAGCATGTTCCCTAGTCATTGCCAGACAAAATAGTTGAAGCTACAGATATGGTCTTTATTCTGCTTGGTGGGGGAGTGTACCTACATCCTGGGATGCTCTCTCCTGGAAGGACTGGATCTGCAAGCACAGCAGTGGTATCAGGTTGGATAGGGCATGGAAATTGATGAAGGTATCCATGGTGAGGGACCAGAGTCCTGAGCTATGCAGTGAGCAACAAAAGGCAAAGAAATCCCAACAAACTGTCCATGAGAGAGGCTGGATCTTTGTTGGAGGTGTGATGCTGGCATTGGGAGCAGTCTGATTATGAGTACAGTCCTGGGCATATATGCAGCCCTGAGTGTCACAAGATGTACACAGTAGTCTCAAGTATGTACACAGTTCCCATCAGGAGTGGGAAGACAGAAAATAACCAAGGGAACCTTCATTTGGAGTCCCATTGTGAAAAAATCCCAGTGCTCCAGAGTGCTAGCAAAATAAGAAGGGAAGAGGATGATCTCCAAGTCTAAAGGAGCAGGCATCCCTAATTCTAAGATCCTGAGTGCCAGATCTCCCTGCTGCTCTTCAGTCCTTATGCTCTGAAGTATGAAGCACAGTGTAAACTGGGGTGCCAGGGCCATCCTTTCTCTGCTGGGCTCATTTGGACCTGCAAGGCTGCAGTCAGCCTTAGTAGAGAGCAGGAATGTCTGTTGGGCTCCTGGAATGGAGCTTTATAAACGTGGGCTCCTGCCTCCTAGAGGGTATGGAATCCAGTATTGACTACTTTCCCAAGATGATGCAGCACTGCCATAGTCTGTGCTCTGGTTTTGAGGAAGGAGACAATCTGAGTTCCTTCTCTGAAGCAAAGTTACTGTGAGTTTTTTTCTGAGCTCCTGCTGGGTGATAACTGGATTCCTCTCTTAGCAAAGATTGTTCATGCAAGGTATTTTTGAAAATGGGCTCAACTGAAGCTCTCCTGATTATGCTTTCCCTTGCAACAGGGATTTCACATGATCATCAGGCTGGGAATTCCATTACTGATCGCTTTCTAAAGGCCTCACCTCTAAGCACTATACTTGGGTTAAGTTTTCAAAAAGGGGGCTGGTGCAGTGGCGTAGTAGGTTAATCCTCCATCTGTGGTGCTAGCATCCCATATGGGCACCAGTTCTAGTCCTGGCTGCTCCTCTTCCAATCCAGCTCTCTCCTGTGGCCTGGAAAAGCAGAAGATGGCCCAAGTGCTTGGGCCCCTGCACCAGCATGGGAGACTGGGAAGAAGCTCCTGGCTCCTGGCTTCAGATCGGCACAGCTCCAGCTGTTGCAGCCATTTGGGGAGTGAACCAATGGAAGAAAGACTTTTCTCTCTGTCTTCTTCTCACTGTCTATAACTCTACCTCTCAAATAAATAAATAAAATCTTAAAATTTTTTTTTCAAAAAGGCCTCACCTCTAAACACTATACTTAGATTAAGTTTTCACCCTCTTAGTACCATTAATTTATGACTTTGTGCATTAAACATCCGCATGATTTCAGTAGCCAACATATTCAACATAGCCAGAATTCTATCTGACCAGTTTGGGATAAGAAGCCCTGCCAAGCCTCCATTTTGGTTTCCATGAATACAAAGTATTCATGTCAGTGGTTCCAGATCTAACTGAGAAAGTGTGCACTATGTATCTGCCAAAAAAGGACAATTAGAAATCTGGCCCCACGTCTCTGAATGCTGTGAGGCAGCTTTTACCTGTGAGGCATGTCTTTATTGTTGTTGTTATATTGCACCTTCTTCTGCAGTTAAGAATAGATTCCTAACTCTTGTCCTTCTAGATTAAAACCTTCCTCTTGTGGTTGAGGTTGGGATGAAGCACACGCTTTGGTTCTGGAAAAAAAAATGTTCTGATATGGGCAATTGGGTGGAGCAAGGCAGAAGCATTTCCCAAGGCAAGGTTTTAGATGTTATCCTTTCACTTCCTTCCTTCATGCATCCTGGCTTTAGTCATCATGACCAGCACTCAGGTTGGATGGGAGTTACATTACATACAGTGGAGATTTAGTAAATAAGTACATTATTTATAGCAAAGTTCAGGTTTCTCACTACCCAAGAAGGGATTTATAACTTTAGAAGAGAAGAGGGTAGAATAAACCCTGTGGTAATGGGTTAGAATTACTGGTATTCATGTGAACTCAGTTTTAAGTAAGTGCAGATGTATACAGAAAAGATGTAGGGTGGATACAGGGCGGTGTGTGTGTAAAAATGCATGTATGCATCTCCCTAGCTCTTTCTCTAGTAAAATCTCCTGTTCATTTAAGCTTATTATATCCTGTTATACCAACTTCAGCTCACTCCTAGCATCATAAATAGATACTTGATCATTCCTCATTACCTAGCAGAAACATTCTCACCTCATTTATAATTTTGTCATAATTTTCACGTGTATGATTCATGATTCAGATATTATCTCCCATTACTTTAATGGGCCCTTTTCACCATCCTACCTCACTGGCCAATATCATGGTCAGTTCCTAAGATATAAGTCATGAGAAAATAGTATCACCTCTAAAATCTTAGGAATTCTGGTTGCAACTTCTCTGGTCATAATCTCTCACCACTGGTTCAAGTTCTCCAAATCCCTTTCCTCTTTGTGCAAAAATGGAAATTGAATAAGCCAAACTGCATGCTATCTACATATTTGTACCTAAGCAGTTGAATATTACTGGAGAAATCTCTCATTGCACAAGAATTCAACACCATACAATCACTTTTGCTTTAATTTGAATTCAAGGCTTTCTCTTCAGCGGTTATCTCACACTGTTTCCTCTCTCCCCTAAATGTGTTCTTTTCATTCCTTCCCTTCTCCTAAATACTCAGATTTCAAGCAGATTTTAAAAGCTTTTAATCAAAGGAGAATGAATAACACCTATTTTTTTGTTGTTGTCATTGAGGACACCAAATGGGATGAGTATTAGCATAGGAAGGGCTCACTGCCTACCCAAAGTCCACCACTGAGATGTTTTTATTGAAATGCATGTGTGAGGTAACAAGCGGCCTCTCTGTAGCCCAGGTGGGACCTTTTCCAATAAAAGTGGGTCAGACCCAATGGAATAGTCTCCTCGGTGTCAAGAAGAAGACAAGTGGGAGAAGTCCTCCCACACCAACAGATGGGTGATGCTGTGAAGTGAGTCCAGGGCACAAAGAGGATTATGGAGCCTGTTGAAATCCTGACATGGTCTCTTTTTCCTCAGTTGCACCTGCAGATTTCTCTTCATTGTCTTCCTCCTCTCAAGATAGACTCCCTTTTTTCTGCAATTAATCTTTTTTATTAAAGATTTATTTATTTGAAAAGTAGAGTTACAGAGAGATGGAGAGACAGAAAGACAGAGATTTTCCTTCTGTTGGTTTACTCCCCAAATGGTTTCAAAAGCCGGAGCTAGGCAGATCTAAAGCCAGGAACCAGGAGTTTCTCCTGGGTCTCCCATGGGGGTTCAGGAACATTAGCAGAGAGCTGTTTAGAAAGTGCAGAAGCTGTGACTTGAACCAGTTCCCATAGCATCAAAGATGGTGGCTTTACCCACTATGCCACCATCCAGGCACTGCAATTAATCTTTCAAATCTCACCATCCGAAATTGGAGAAGACCCCCTAAAATTTACACTAAAATGTGGCCCCTTAAAGTTCCCAAGAAATGCTATCCAGGGTGCCACATGTACTACCGGAATTTGGGGTGCCATACAATTTCACCACGGGCTTATTACTAAATCCCCAATATTAATAAGCCCAAGAGGATTCTTGCCTAATATTTAGAGAAGAATTCTAAATACCGGCACAGATAAATGAGGCAGTTTGGTACGTTTTAAGCTTTTATTTAGTGAGAAAGATGCATAGGAGAGTGAGAGCTTTATTTTTTTTTTAAGATTTATTTATTTATTTATTTGACAGGTAGAGTTACAGACAGTGAGAAAGAGAGAGAGAGAAAGGTCTTCCTTCTGTTGGTTCACCCCCCAAATGGCCACCAGGGCCAGCGTGCTACGCCAATCCAAAGCCAGAAGACAGGCGCTTCCTCCTGGTCTCCCATGTGGGTGCAGGAGCCCAAGCACTTGGGACATCCTCCACTGAACTCCCGGGCCACAGCAGAGAGCTGGACTGGAAGAGGAGCAACTGGGACTAGAACCCAGTGCTCTGCTCATATGGGATGCCGGCACCACAGACAGAGGATTAGCCAAGTAAGCCACAGCGCAGGGCCCTGAGTGAGAGCTTTATTTAAGAGAGAGAGGTAGCCGGCACCGTGGCTCACTAGGCTAATCCTCTGCCTTGTGGTGCCGGCACATCAGGTTCTAGTCCCGGTTGGGGCACCGGATTCTGTCCCAGTTGCCCCTCTTCCAGGCCAGCTCTCTGCTGTGGCCAGGGAGTGCAGTGGAGGATGTCCCAGGTTCTTGGGCCCTGCACCCCATGGGAGACCAGGAGAAGCACCTGGCTCCTGCCATCGGATCAGCGCAGTGCGCCGGCCGCGGCGGCCATTGGAGGGTGAACCAACGGCAAAAGAAAAACCTTTCTCTCTGTCTCTCTCACTATCCACTCTGCCTGTCAAAAAAAAAAAAAAAAGAGAGAGAGAGAGAGAGAGAGAGAGGTAAATAGGGGTTCATACCAAGCACCAGGAACCACCCACACGGAAGAGCATTTAGGCCTGTATCTGGGCCAGGAAGCCTAGAGAGCACGGGGCTACAGCAAGCCCCTCCTAGCAAGAGGCCAGGGAAGAAGAGCGGGCCGGGCCACACCGTGTCCCAGCTTTTAACCCACTTCCAAGGAGGAGTGGTTAATTAACCTGATTGGCTGGTGGGCACCCATGTGTGGCCAGGTAGGGAGCTGAGGCCACACAGGGGCGTGGCAAAGGCGTGGTCTTCCAGTTCACAAATCTAATCGATTTTAGCCTGTATGCCTGCCTACTTCACATCCACTGACTGACCTCAGTCACTTGATCAACCATGAGTGAGTGGTGGATGTCATCTGCTGCATCCCATGCGTAGCTGGAAAACTCTCATACCAGCAGAGCCATCCTTGTCTTTAGAGGCACTGACAGCTTCCCTCTAGCCCGCTGTTTCCGCTGCAGTACCAGGTATTGGCTGATGTCATCACATCGATGCTTCCTTGCTACAATCCTTCAGTGCCTGTTCCAAAAGTCTCAGCACACCCTCCATCAGTGCCTTTGACGCAATGGCTGGGGAATTTCTGGAATCCACAGAGGAGGAAGGACAGCTCTACAGCGGTGATGGCCTGAGAGCCTTACTTCAAGGTGGTGGCTCAATTGGAGAGGCATGCCCAGGGGATGTCTCTGACCTGGGGACTCTGCAGGATCCATACTGTGGGCGTTGCAATCTTCTTGGTGAGTGGCATGTGCTTGGGTCCAGCAGTCCGATCTGCAGCCCCCATGGGAACTGTGGTGGGTCATTCCAGCCAAGCTCCTTGTTGCCCAACTTCATGCACAGATCCACCATCTTTACTTCCCAGTAACACAGATTTTTAAGTATGTAAAATTTAAAGCTAGTGCACAATGAATGCTAATTATATGGTAGAAAATGTTTTAGGCTCACTATTTGTATTCACCTATTTATTATTCCCAATAATGAAGAAAGTGCCATTTTTGCTGAACTTAGTGATGAATAAAAGTTATGAAATTTGCTCCAGATTACATAAACGGTAAAACTTGGGTCCAATCTGGTCATTTTTTACTCAGAGTCCATGCCTCTATAGTATGTTTATTTTCATTTATTCTACAAGTATTTAGTTGAGCACCTACTCTGTGCCGAGGACTATACTAGGTAGTGATAAGAGATGCTTACATGTAGTTCATGTTGTCCAAATTCTAATAGAAGAAACAGGCAGGCATTCTATAATATTATGCTGGCCACAAGCTAAAATTTTATGATATCCTGAATAAAGAAAATCTTTGGCCTTTCCCCATATCTCCATCTTCAGATTTGTTACATAAATATCAGTTGCTTATAAATTCAATTTGCTACCCTTTCAAAGAGCAATAAAGGAACGATGTGTATCTAATGCAATAACCCTGACTTTTTTTCAGTGTCCATCTTCTATTTGCTTCATCTCTTTTCTGGAATTCATCTTCATTTCTCCTTTCTGTTATTTTTATCACTTTGTAAAAATCTGTCCACCAGTGTCTGCCTTGATCACATGCTACTTTAGAGCTTTCTCATCCAGAGTTAATCCTAATGATATCATGAAAAGGATAGCGGTAGGCGCTCAGGTCCTGACCTTGCCACTGATGATCCATATAAAGCAAGTACCTTAGCTTCTCTGAGCCCAACTTCTTGATCTTTGACTCTTGAGATCACTGATCATTTTCTTTCTCTGCCCTAATGTACATAGCAGAAGGCTGATTGACACCAATAGAATGCATCCATAGAGCACTGTGCTAGTGTAGCCTGCTATGAAGCACCAGTAGATGAGAGGGTAGGGCCAGAATCTGGAGTGTTTCTCTCTCATTCCCTCCCATGCCCCACTGTTACCATTACTTCAAGTGGTGACTGAATATAGCTAGGACTCCACTCTCATTTCTTCCAGGCTGCAGTTTTTAGTGGACTCTGAGGACACTTCTCTTGTCCCTTCAAGCCTCCTGGAGTCGTTTTTGCTAGGTCCCAGGGAACTCGGCATCATCTGTTGGTTCCCTTGACCTTTCTCTCACCTTTGTAAAAGATTTTTCAGTAGAACCATCTGAGTGGGATTCTAGTTTCCTCCAAGATTCAATGATATAAGAAGCTTAAAAATAAATAATGGGTATGAATGGCTCACTAGGGTACCTCGGCACAAAACACACAGCTATAGCTATTTTAATTGACAGCCATTTCAAGGTTCCATAATTTATATTTATTTATTTATTTTTCTGACAGGCAGAGTGGACAGTGAGAGAGACAGAGAAAAAGGTCTTCCTTTTTCCATTGGTTCACCCCACAAGTGGCCGCTATGGCCGGCGTGTTGCGGCCAGCATGCTGCGCCAATCCAAAGGCAGGAGCCAGGTGCTTCCCCCTGGTCTCCCATGTGGGTGCAGGGCCCAAGGACCTGGGACATCCTCCACTGCACTCCCTGGCCACAGCAGAGAGCTGGCCTGGAAGAGGGGCAACCGGGACAGAATCCGGTGCCTCAACCGGGACTAGAACCCTGGGGTGCCGGCACAGCAGGCAGAGGATTAGCTTAGTGAGCTGCAGCACTGGCCCATAATTTATAATACAGCAAAATATTTCTCCAAAGGTAAACTTACTTTTTACTCACATATATGAAAATATTTCATATCTCAAAAATATCTAGATATAGTACTAATACTTATATTTCATAATACTTCATACTTCATTTTGATCAGTAGGCATAAACACACAGTTTGAAAATTATGCTTAGGCCAGCTTAATGGGAATATATATATATATATATATATATCTCACTTTAGCATTGAGATAAATATTGTTGATAAAAGCTTTTAGTTTAACAATCTGTTAGTTATTGTATATTTTATTCTAACCAAATAAAATTTGAATTTGAATAGTATTGTTGGAATAAGTTATAAAACATGCCAAGTTAAATAAGTACATTCCCAAAATAGTCACTGCAGTTTTTTATGGCCAAGTTCCCTAAATCACATAAATTTACAAGCACTTAGAGTGTCTGTTGGCAGAATAAATTGTTGTATAATTGCTAGCCAATAATAAACCCATATTTTCATGTAGTACTTCTAGTATGCAAAATTGGGAATCAATTCCCTTGTATTTTAATTTATCATAACCGATTTTTTTCACTCTACCCCTCACCATGCTCTTTAGTCATACCAACACATATGTGAGTATGCACATTTAACACACACACGTGGAAATCTAGAGAAGTTATCCAACATATATCAGTTGAAAAATAAAATCAGTAAGGCCACTTAATGCTATAAAATGGAACTTTTCTAGGCTTCTTATATTAGCTTTTTAATCCTACCTATTACAATCATTTTGAGTTGATCAATAAGTGAGCATTAATAGAACATCTACTTTGTTTTATGAGTTGGATCCTGAGAATGAGTGGAATACAGTACTTCAATCAAAGTGATTGCAAGAAACAATGCTTATGTTGTGCCCCCAGGCTAATATGTTTAAACCTTATCAACAATTAATGCAATTGAACTTGGAACTTTGGGATGTAATTTGGTCAACAGCCCTCATGAATGAAGTTAGTACACTTACCAAATAAAGACCACAGAGAACTCCCTAGTACCTCAACCACATGAGGATACAGAGAGAAGGCAGCCATCTATGAACCAGGAAGCAGGCTCTCACCAGACATCTAATTTGCTGGTACTAAGCATGCTCTTAGACATTTCAGCATTCTGAGCTGTGTAAATAGGTTTTTGTTGTTTATAAGCTACACAGTCTATGATAACTCTGTTATAGTGGCAGAATGAGCTAAGACCATTTTATTTATTTATTTATTTATTTGGACAGGCAGAGTGGACAGGGAGAGAGAGAGACAGAGAGAAAGGTCTTCCTTTGCCGCTGGTTCACCCCCCAATTGCAGCCGTGGAGGGCGTGCTGTGGCCAGCGCACCGCACTGATCCGAAGGCAGGAGCCAGGTACTTATCCTGGTCTCCCATGGGGTGCAGGGCCCAAGCACTTGGGCCATCCTCCACTGCACTCCTGGGCCACAGCAGAGAGTTGGCCTGGAAGAGGGGCAACCGGGACAGAATCCGGAGCCCCGACCGGGACTAGAACCCGGTGTGCCGGCGCTGCATGGCGGAGGAGGATTAGCCTATTGAACCACGGCACCGGCCGCTAAGACCATTTTAAAGGAAGATCCCTCTGAGAAGGTGGCATTTAATTGGAGATCTGATTAAGAAAACTGGACTAATTACCATTCACAGATCTGGGGAAATAGCACTCCCAAAAAGGGCTGAGCCCTTGGTGGTAACAAGTCTGGCTTGTTGGAGAGACAGGAAGAAGGCCAATGCAATTCAGCATTGTGAGCTGAGATCAAAGATGCAGCCAGCACATCAGGAGCATCTTGTTAGTGAAGATAATTATGCTCTTCTAAAAACTGAGACTTGGGGAGCTGAAGTGGTACAACAGGTAAAGCTGATGCTTGTGATGCTGGCACCCCATATTGA
This sequence comes from Oryctolagus cuniculus, assembly GCF_051225735.1. NCBI lineage: Eukaryota > Metazoa > Chordata > Mammalia > Lagomorpha > Leporidae > Oryctolagus > Oryctolagus cuniculus. Next base: position 93,774,416 of record NC_142873.1, read on the forward strand.
AGAACCTGAGTCCTGGCTCTTCCAGTTTCAATTCATCTCCATGTTGATGAGCCTGGGAAAATGGAAGATAATGGTTCAGATATTTGGACATCTGTCACCCACGTGAGCGACCCAAAATGGAGTTCTGGGCTGAACCAGCCCCAACCACTTCAGGTATTTGGGGAAGTGAACTAGCAGATGGAAGATATCTCTCTGTGTCGCTCTTCTCACTCTTCTCTCTCTCTCTCTCTCTCTCCTTAAAATAAATAACTTTAGAAAAATTAATATTTAAAACCACTTCTTTCATTACTCTTTTCTACCAAGAATTACTATCCATACCAGGGTAAGGTTCAAACTCACTTGTCAGCTTATTAGAAAATCCCAAGGTGAAGGATTACTTTAGAATTTAATAAAGATAATGGCCATAAAGTTTTCTCTACCTATTTATTAATAGAAAGAACATTTCACTTATTTTTGGCTTCATGGGCATGTTCTAAAAGTTTTGGTTATGTAAAATCTAACTCTTGAGCAAATGAAAAGTTGTAATTCTGGTTATTTATGACATACTGTTCATGATATGTATAGAGAGATACCTACATAGTACATACATAGACAAATGAAGATGATAAATGTATGTATGTATGGATGGATGGATGGGTATATGAAGACACAAATCCTGTCCCAGAGTCCAAGATAAATGAAGGAAGATATGAAATAAGTTAATGCCATTCAATAATTGATTTCTTAAAAATTAGATAAAATTACTTACTACCACATCCAGCACATGGAAGTGATTCATCAAGTACTAAATTTTCTCTGATTTAAAAATATTAGCTGCTTAAAATGACAAAATTCTTTAGATTTCTAGATATCACATTTGTTTAAAAATTTCTCAAAATAAGTTAAAAGCAGCTCAAATCCATTTCATAAATTGAAAGATATTTCAGTAATAAATAGCTCTATTATTATTTCTGTTAATAAATCACTAACTTCACATACTGCCATCCCCTTTATTCTGCCTTCCACCCCACTTTCTGAGTTTTCAGAAAACCCAAGGAGAAAATATGAAGGGTTCAAAAATTCATGGAAATGGATTTTATTTAAAAATAATGCGTGGATTTCATTTTTGTACCAAGGTAAATTTTTTCATTCCATTTTCCACAATTTTTTGAAGTCCTCTTATACAATTTGGACACAAATTTCCACTTCTTTCCCTCTTCTCATATCTGTTATTGTTTAGCTGCTATGTATTATTGCTCCCAGACATCACAAATGTGCTAGTAAATACAATTTCTCTACCTTCTGGTCCCTGTTGCAAGCTGACAGTATTTTTTTTTACTCAGCTCTGATATAGCCAAGCATAATCCTTGCAGATTGACCCAGTACATGATGCCATATCTTGCTTGGGGACAGCCTATATTGTTCTAGCATTAGATTTTTATATTTACTGCCTATATATATATATATATATATATACTGTCCCACAAGGTCTTTGGTGACCCAGAGCCAGAAAGATCAATTGGCTCAGCTATCTGACTCTAGGGTGCTTCCCGTCACTATTTCTCTCTTGAGTCCCAAGGAAGCCAGTAAGAGTTTCTTTTCCAGTCAAGGAAAAAAATTACACAAACTTATTTCATTCTCTGTTTTAGATAAAAGGTTGTCTCTGATATAGTACAGATCTTTGAAACAAAAATTTCTATTTCCTGATTTGCTTGGTAAGAGAACAACCTCCTGACATTCTCATTTTGCTCACACATAAAAGATTGATTAACCTTTCTCCTTTCTCTTCCACTGCTTCAACTTACTGAAGAGAAGGCACGAATCATCTCTAATGAAGGCACAGACTTTGACATTTCCTCCACCCCAGGGGAAAAATGTCTTTTGTGTCTTCCAGTTGATTAATCATCTAAAGGCAAAAAGGTGCTTACCAAGAGTGTCACTGATTAGAGTCTAATTAGAGCACACTTATACAATGTTTCTAAGACAAATCATCACATTCAATGCTAGGTACTTGGCATGCCTGCAAGCAAAATTGCAAAGATATGGCTTTCAAACTTCTTCCAGTGGCATTATAATAAACTGTTCAATGAGTAAAATCTGGACAATTTGTTCTTTAAAGGCTCTAATTGCTGTTTTGTTGGAACATATCCCAAGTACCTAGAACAGTGCCTACCATAGAATGGATATACACTAAATATTTGATGTAAAGATAAATTTGGCAGGGTACTGTGATACTAAGTATTATTTGTGTCTAAATTATACTAGACCTGTTATTTTACCCAAATTAGTAGAAAGAAATCTTCATTCCACATTGTAACATAAACTTTAAGAGTATTTATGATTGACCTATCTCTGGAATTTTGCACTGCATTTGAAATGCAAAATGTTGCTAATCAGTCTTTGGATGGCCTTTCTAAAATGCCTATTGGTTTCCAAGCTCACTAAGGATACAAAGTCATGCTGAGCTAGCAGTTCTGAGGCAATTTGCAGAAAGAGAAGACCCAGATAAATCTGGAGGAAAGTTTCCTTAAGTGTTGAAACTCAAGCAACATACCATGGTTCTTCATGCATAATGAATTGTTGAAAAGTAATTTGAAGCTAGAATGGTTTGCACAGAATGATTAATCACAGGATTCAAACTATTATCACTTGCTCTTCTTGCAGAGGATGCTTGGGGGTTTTAATAGCCATGAGACTGTGGTTGTTGATACGTAAACAGCTCTAAGATTTTTGCCAATTGCTGAACAGTATCTTCTAAGCAATAAGAAATAGTACAACATGGGGCTTGCAGGCGCCACTTCTGCAGTCACAATACTTCCTCACCAGCAGCATGATGTTTTATGGGCTCTCCATGTCTCAGTTTCCCTAACTCCCCAAATGTAAACAACAGTAGTGCATGCTACTCTTGCTCCATGACAGTCTGCACAGCAAAACCTTTTTTACACCAATTTAACCCAATTTTACAAAATTCTATTTTTTGAAATATGGAGGAAAACAATTCATAAAATCATTTAAATGTTTTATATACCTGAAGTAATTTTTCCTTTGCTAACGGATTGAACTTGTTCCATTTCAATAGCAATTAGTTCAATAAAATTTTCAATCAATCTAAGTACAGTCCTGAAAAATAACTGCTACACAAAACCTCACCCAAAATCACAATGGTTAAACCAAGAGAAATTTTTATGTGATCATGAAACAGTCTAATACATAGTGGCAGCAGGTAGTAGGAGGGCATTTGACAGCTGCATGCAGTCATTCAAAGATGCAAGCTAAAAAGGGCCTGACGGGCTGCTAGGATTGCCCTGTGGAGTGATTTTGGAAAGAAAGACATTTGGATTCTTGCAGTTTCAGAGGCAGTCCTGAAAGGGTATATATAGCTTCAGTTTACATTCCATCCAACAAAACTCACCGTCCTCTCTTTCCTTCAGCTAGCTGGAAAATGTAGTACTCCTTCACCTCATGGGACAAAATGAAGTGAATTCAATAAACATAAAGCATTATCTGCCATCATTTCTTTCCAAGACCTCTATTATACAGTTATGATGTTATGATCTGTATGGTGATATTGTTCTGGGAATGGTCAGAGGTAGGGAGAGGAGCTGAGGTTGGACAGCTCCAGCTGAACAGCTGATTGACAGCTCCTTGCTGACCCGCCTAACAGCACAGGTCGGTGACACAGCTCCAGGCAATTGGTGATTTGACAGCCATGGCTAACATGCCATGGGACAGCTGCAACAGGCCCATAGGACAACCTGGCTCAGCCTGCATGCACTCTCAGAACTCCCTTCTTGGTTTTCATATAATTTTGAAATAAGCTTGTTAAGATCTACAAAACACCTTGCTGGGCTTTTAATTAGGATTATATTAAATATATAGGGGCCAGCTCTGTGACTTAGTGGGTAAAGCCCCCGCCTGCCATGCCAGCATCCATATGGGTGCTGGTTCAAGTCCTGGCTGCTCCATTTCCAATCCAGTTGTCTGCCCTGGCCAGGTAAAGCAGTAGAAGGTGGTCCAAGTCCTTGGGCCCCTGCACCTGCCTGGAAGACCCGGAATAAGCTCCTAGCTCCTGGCTTCGCATCAGTCCAGTTCCGGCAGCTGTGGCCATTTGGGGAGTGAACCAGCAGATGAAAGACCTCTCCCTATCTCTCTGCCTCAGCATCTCTGTAACTCTGCTTTTCAAATAAATAAATAAATAAAGTCTTAGATAGATAGATAGATCAGATTGGAACAAATTGACTTTGTAACAATATTGACTCTTCAGTCTGTAAACACAAGATAGTTCCTCATCGATTTGGAGCTTTTTGTTAAATTCCTATACAGTGGTTTCATTTTTGTTGATGTTCTTATAAGTGGTAGTCTCTTTGTTAACTTCAGACTCTAATTGTCTATTGCTGGTATAAAAATATGATTGATTTTATTATATAGGTTTTATATCCTTTGACATTGTTAAACTCACTTATAAATTCTCAGAATTTTTGTATTTTTTTTTATTTTTTATGTGGACATTCCTGTCACCTAAGAAGAGGGACAGCTTTATTCGTTCCTTTCCAACTTCATATATATGGGTGTGCACATGTTACCACAAGTCTCCATGGAACTTTGACTTTACAGAATTTTTATGGCCTTATTGAAATACAGATTGTATCCAATGTACTATCAGTCAGAAACTCAACCCATGTAATTTTGCTGCTCTTCAGGAAATTAGCAGTGGTATTGAAGTAGACTAAATTTAATAAGCAGATATCTGCATCTTTGCCATCGAGTTGTAGCCTCTAATTCAATGTAGTACAATTCATCTTTATTTTGTTTAATTTATACTTTTGATAGCAATTTCCAATCTTTGTGCTTGCCTTCAGATCCAAATATTTTGTTTAATTACATTTTAGAAAATCACAAGCTTCATTTCCAATTGGACATTTAAATTATACCCATAAGTTTTGTTTTGTTTGATGAACTCAGATATCTTCCTAATAATTCATAATAATTTGCTGTAAGGACTCCATGTTTGTATATCCTAACTGGCCTGGAATTTTTTCTGCCCTCTTTTTGGCAATAAAATGTAAATTTGTATGAACCAAGATTAGAAGTTTCTCTAGAAACAAAGCATTTCCAGTTAGATAGGTACAGAATCATTTGTGCAGAAATACATGTTGAAATCTCAAGTTTATAGATTGTTGTACAGTTTAAAAAAAAAAAGATAAGCAACTAAGTTCAATTGCTCAGGAGCATCCAGTAGCCAGTGGATAGTACTGCATCAATACACAAGGAAAAGGGCCAGCACTGTGGCATAGCAGATAAAGCTACAGCCTGTGACAGCAGCATCCCATATGGGTACCAGTTCATGTCCTGGCTGCTCCACCTCTGATCCAGCTACCTGTCAATTGCCTGAGAAAAGCAGCAGAAGATAGTACAGATGTTTGTGCCCATGGCACAGATGAGGCTCCTGACCCCTTGATTCAGCGTTGCCCACTGGGCATTGCAGCCACTTGGGAAGTGAACCATCAGATGGAAGCTCTCTCTTTTTCTCAGTGTGTTTGTGTGTGTGTGTGTGTATGTGTCCTTCTCTTTCTGGAATTCTGACTGTCAAATAAATAAATAAATCTTTTAAAAATACAAGATTAGAAGTGGTGATTTTGGCCTAAATGATCAAGAAACTATCTCAGTTCTCCATTCCACTTGGTTCTAAAATTTTCTGCAAGGAAAATTTAAAAATATAAAAATTCCAGCCCTTCAATGTACATAAAATTGTAAATATTGATGAATAATGTACTGCAAGTCTTTTATCTCTGCTCTCAACCCCTATAATAGATATGATTTCCGTACATTATTATCCATATATCACTTTAAATTGTTATATGAAAAATTTTTATCTCTTCTTCCCCATTTATTCATTTAAGAATGCAGTTATATCAATTTGGAATCAGATATTTATTTTACACTTTGGGTTCTATTATTCCAGATTTGACCAATGTGAGCTCTTTCAGGTTGGTGCCTGTGTTTCTTTGACAGACATGAAACCCTTATTTTTTTGAGCACATACTTAGGTCTCATCACTACAACATACTTTAGGCTCATCTTAAGTTAACCCTGCCCAAGAAACCACCATCTCTCAAAAATTCCTGATTACTTTCACTAATAATGGCACAGAGAAACCAATACTTGGGCATTGCCTAAGAATCTGATGTATTTTAAAGGAAGAAAAAAAAAGGAAGAGCCAACAATAGTTGATAATGGACTTAATGAGTGTTGTGAGCTCAGAGAATGATTTAGCCTAAACAACTAAAGAATTGGAGGTGCTATTAATTGATATAAAGATGTCTGAGGTTGATAGGCTTGTGGAACATGGGAGCAATCAAGATTTAGGTTTTGAACATGATTCAAATGCTAGATATTCAAGTAGAAAGATTGGGTAAGCAATTGGAAATTGCAGTCTGCTCTTCCTGTAAGTGTTTCTATTGTTAGATTAAAGGTTCATGTATATAAACTGATGAAAAGCTTGATAGACAAGTACACATTAATAATTTCCATTAACCATAAGGAAGAAATTCTTGACAGTAAAGGTGTGTGTGTAAACCCTGAAATCAATTGCTTTTAAGAAGCTATGGTGAGCCAGTGCTGTGCTGCAGCGGAATGGGCCACCATTGTAGCGCCGGCATCCCATATGGGTGTCCGTTCAAGTCCTGGCTGCTCTATTTCTGACTCAGCTCCCTGCTAATGCACCTGGGCAAGCAGTGAAGGCTGGTGCACGTGCTTGGGCTCCTGCTCCCATGTGAGAGACTTGGATGAAACTTCTGGCTTCTGGCTTCAGCATGGCTCAGCCCTGGCATTGCAGCCATTTGGGGATTGGACCAGTGAATGAAAACTCTCTCTCTTCTCTCTCATTCTCTGTCCCTCCCTCTCTCGCTATTAACTCTGACTTTCAAATAGAATAAATAAATCTTTAAAAGAGGAAACTATGGAGTTCAAATCCAAGGATAGACTTTTAAATATACACATTCCATAATTCTTTAAGTATTTTCAACCAAAATGGAAAAAGCGTGCATGGCAAGCAAAATAGAAAGCTCAGAAATAAACCTAAGCATTTGTAGTTGACTAATTTTGGACAGGGCACCAAGAAACACAATGTGGGAAGGATAGTCTTTTTGATAAATGATGTTGGGGAAAATGTGTATAAACATACCAGAGAAAGAAATTAGACTCTCATCTTACACACACGCAAAAATCAACTCCAAGTAGATTAAACATCTAAATATAAAGCCTGACACTACAAAACCTTTAGGGAAAAAAAGGAGTTAAGTGCACTGGCATTGATCTGGACTATCATTTTTTGATATCACACCAAAAACTAAGGCAACAAAAGCGAAAACAAACAAGTAGAACTACATAAAAAAAAAACCTGCACAGCAAAGGAAGCAATGGATGAAATGAAAAGGCAACATATGGATTGAGAGAAAATACTTCTGAACTAGATAATTAAGGGGCTAATGTCAAAATTGCTTAATATATTTATACAACTCTATAGCAGATACACAAATAGCTGATTAAAAATGAGAATGTCTCTTTCCAAAGAGACACACAAATGACCAGCAAGTATGTGCAAAGGTTCTCACCATCAATAATCATCATGTACATGCAAATCAAAATTACCGTGAAATTTCACTTCATATCTGTTAGAGTGTGGAGGAAAGGAAAACTTTACACACTGTCAGTGGAAATGCAAACTGTTGACATCAATATGGAAAATAGCTCCTCAAAAAAAAAAAATAAGATAGAGTCTCCATATAATCCAGCAATTCTTATTCTAAGAATATAAGTATATGTATACACACATATACAATTTCTTTAGCCATGGACAATTACCTTTTTCCCATATGTTGGCTATGGTGAATAGTGCTGAAATGAACATGGCAGCGCATACCTCTATAAGGTGTCAAAGCCTTTTCTTTGGGTATAGAAAGATACTTCAAAAAGTTTGTGGGGGCCTTCGCTGTGGTGTAGCAGCTAAAGCTACTGCCTGCAATGCCAGCATCCCATATGGGCACCGGTTGGAGTCCCGGCTGCTTCACTTCTGATCCAGCCCTCTGCTATGGCCTGGGAATGCAATAGAAGATGGCCCAAGTCCTTAGGTCCCTGAACCTACATAGGCAACCTGAAAGAAGCTCCTGGCTTCAGAGCAGTACAGCTCTGGCCATTGCAGCCAATTGTGAGTGAACCAACAGACAGAAGATCTCTCTCTCTCTCTCTCTCTTCCTCCCTCCCTCCTTCCCTCTCCCTTTCTCTTTCTCTCTCCCTCTCCTTTTCTCTCTCTTTATGTAACTCTGATTTCAAATAAATAAATACATCTAAAAAATGTTTGTGAAAAAAATTAAAAATGGGTTTATTTTGGCTTCCTCAAGATAAATCCATGCAGTTCTTTCATAATGTGCATTTCTATGAACCTATTGAAGACTCTTTGTATGTAATGGAATGTTAGTCATCCCTGAAAATGGAAATTTTGAATTTATAATAACATGAGTGAGCCTGAAGGACATTATGCTAAATTATGTCAATTAGAGACAGAAATAAAACTACTGCATAATTTCATATATATGTGGAATCTTAAAAAGCTGAATGCACAGAATCAGAGTATAATGGTGGCTATAAGGAGATATTCCAAGCAGGAGAGAGGATAGGGAGATGTTGGTAAAAGAGCACAAAATTAAAATTATGTAGGATGAATTAGCCTAAAGATATGTGATAGATTTTTTTATCATTTTATTTAAAACACCTAAGACGAGCTAGAAAAGAAAGGTTTATTTGGGCTGCCAGTTTGGATATTCAAAGTTTACGATCAGGTAGCCCTACTGCTCTTGAATTGCATGAGGGCTGTAAATAACAGAAGAAATTTGGAAAAAGGATCACCTGGAGCCAAGAAGCAGAGAGACTGGGAGCATATTCTTCCTCCATGTTGTGTCTTTATGAAGCCACTATGATTCAATGACAAGGACTCTGGTACAGCAACAAAATGCAATCTAATTGTTACACACAACTTTCAGGCAGAGGCAGGCACTACGACAGAGCAGTTTAAGCTGCTGTTTGGGGCTCTAGCATCCATATCAGAGCTGCTCATCCAAGTTCTATCTACTCCGTTTCCAATCCAGCTTCCTGTTTATGCACCTAGGAAGGCATCAGATGAGGGTCCAAGTACTTGGTCCCATGTGAGATCCAAGTTCCTGGCTCCTGGCTTCAGCCTAGGCCATCCCCAGGTATTTCAGGCATTCGATCAACTAATTAGTAGTTGAAAAATCTCTCTCTCTCTCCCTCCCTCTCCCTCCCTCTCCATCTCCCTTTCTCTCTCTTCCTCTCTCTCTCTCACACACACACACTCTGTCTCTCTCTGCCATTCTTCTTTTAAATAAATAAATTGTTTTTAAAAAAAAATACTTCAGGCTGGCGCCGCGATTCACTAGGCTAATCCTCTGCCTTGCGGCACCGGCACACCGGGTTCTAGTCCCGGTTGGGGCGCCGGATTCTGTCCCGGTTGCCCCTCTTCCAGGCCAGCTCTCTGCTGTGGCCAGGGAGTGCAGTGGAGGATGGCCCAAGTACTTGGGCCCTGCACCCCATGGGAGACCAGGATAAGTACCTAGCTCCTGCCATCGGATCAGCGAGGTGCGCCGGCCACAGCGCGCTGGCCGCAGTGGCCATTGGAGGGTGAACCAATGGCAAAAAAGGAAGACCTTTCTCTCTGTCTCTCTCTCTCACTGTCCACTCTGCCTGTCAAAAAAAAAAATTTAAAAAAAAAAGTAAAAACAAAAATTCTTCAGACACCATAGTTGGATTAAATTACCATCTTTAATTCGTTAATCACTACATTAGCATTAATCCATTCACAATTATCACAAGACTTTGGACTTAAACATCCATGTGAGTGGAAAGCCAAATTCTATTCAAACCTTCACACAACCTACTGCACAGCTGACTACAGCCAGAAATATTTTGTCTAATACACGGGGAATTTGCTGACAGCTGATTTTAGATGTTCTTGTCACACACACACAACAAAGGAAACTATTCAGTGATGGACATGTTAATTTGCTTGTTGTGATCATTTTAATGTATACATATCAAAATATTATGTTGTACATCTTAAGTATATGATAAATTACTTTAGGTAAAGTTTTATGATGATCAAACATAAAGAGTACAAATAGGCAAATAGCATTATTATAAATGATATGAAAAAATATATTTTGCCTGATTTATGGAATTTCTTCTTTATAAAGGCAAAAGAAAAGTGAAAATTTATGGTAGTTTTGTTTATTATTTTCTAGTATTCCCAAAATGGAAAATCATCCAATTATACTTGGCTGATGAATATTTTAATTTAAAACTGAGAATAATGAAAAAAATCATTGTTGTAGAATTTTCATTCATTGCTATTCTTATACTAATGTAGACATCAAAATTATTTAAAATGCTATTTGTATTGATTGAAAAATACTTTCAACTAAATAAATTTTAGCTGTATCTGTTGATTATTAAATTTTATATTAGCTTTTTTGGTAATATTTAATACTCACAATCTGAATGGAGGTGAAAATCCATTCACCCAGCTTAATCAAGATCTCTTGTCTGAGACAGCTTAGCCAATGAATCAGACAAAATTAATAATTGATATTAACATTAATAATTAATAAACATACAAAACCATTCTTGAAATTAATTTTTTACTATCTTTTATGTTGGCCTTCAAAAGACATTCTCATCCATAATGGTACAAAATTATTTTGACATGCAAACTTTAGTTTAATAAATATATTTATTATTCATTATTTGTGTCTCAGAGCTTAGAATTTGTGAAAAATAACACTTTAAAAGATATTTTCATTATATGTGAATTTCCCTTTTTTAACAATAAATTTTTGACATTCTTATGTTTCTACTTGTTCTTTGTAGTTGCAAGCCTAAAGAACTGGCAAATTGTATATTGGTGGGGTATTTTTTAGGTTTTGAGGTTTTTTTTCATCCTCAAGTGACCAAAGAAAGGAACTTAGAAGTGTCTCAAAAGATGAACTGTGTATAGAAAATTGTCTGTAGCAACAGATGTAATTCTTTCTGTTCTTTATGATGTATATGATATATGTAGTATGCCGATTCTTGATATAAAAACCGTGTTAGGATTCTTTAAGCATGTCACTAACGGATTGGTTTGTTTCAACTAACACAGTTGTGTATGGAAAGGCTGAGAATAAAATATAGCATTGAAATCTCTCAACCCTTCTCCTCTTCAGGAATGGAATGTCCTGTTGAGAGTCTTCAAATAAAGAGAATTACTTCATTAAGTCCTGATGTACAACAGACCTTTCAGGAGACTTACTAGGCTGCAAAGTGGTACGGCGTGTGATCTATCACCATTTACAAGCTGCTGGATGTCATCTAAAACAGAAATAGTGGGAGACAAGACTCTAATTGTCATGTCATCAAACAATAAAACATATTATGCTTTTTATTGATTCACTCCCTTCTTTTGATCTTTCCCAGGTTTTGAGGTTAAAGGAACTAAAATCCCTCTAGCAATCAAACAAGTCGCATAATTAGAAAAACTACAATTCATGGTACCAAAATGCTAAATAACGATCCTCCAAATTTAGAGAAGTCACTTTTCTGTTTCAAGTTAAGAATTCACCAAAAACATTCCTGATCAAAAGATAGCAATCAGGTTTTTAAAAACCTTCACAGAAATAAGTTTGGATGCTACTCTCAGAAACACACTTTCTATTGACAAAATATCATCCAACAACATTGTTTCCTCAGCTTCTGAGTTTGTTCTGTGCTCTCTGTCTTATTTCTGAGACCACTGCCTTAGCTTCAGTCTGGAAATGGTGATAAATAAAAACAAGAGTACAAGAATATGTTCGAGGAAAAACATAAATTGAAACCCTCACCAAATGCTGAAAATCAGATAAGTTGAAAATGTGTTGTTATATACAATTTCAGTTAACAATACAGATGTAACTGTCAAAAGTCCTCAAACGATATTTATGAAATGAGTAAGAATCATAAAATCTGGAAAAGATTACCAAAATATAGTTTTCTCCTATTAGCAATATTCATATTAGAAAGTTGCCCAGTATGAACATTTCAAAATACAACCTGTTTTACTTCATCCTATTATCAAAAAGTTACATAAAATTCAAAATAACTCCATGCTAATGTGCCTGGGAGAGCAGCAGAAGATGACCCAATGGCTTGGGGCCTTGCCACCCTAATAGGAAACGCGGATGGAGTTCGAGGCTCCTGGCTGGCCTAGCCCAGCCTGGTCATTGGGGCCATTTGGGGGAGTATTTCGGAAGATCTTTCTCTCTCTTTCTCTCTCCCTCTCCCTCTTTCTCTCTATCTCTCCCTATAACTTTGCCTTTCAAATAATAAGAAAATCTTCAAATCTTAAAAAAAAAAAAAAAACTACATACAGTTTTCCAAAGTAAAGATGATTAGCCAAATGCAACCTGTGACCTGGGACTTTCTTATGCTCAAAATATATTATTGCAATAATCCGTGAAATATGAATAAAATCTATGGATTAGGTGTGTGTGTAATTTCAAAATAAAGTTCTTGTTTTTGGTAGCTATGCTGTGATTATATGAGAGAATATCCTGATTGTTAGGAAATGTCCACTGAACAAATCAGATATGATAAGGTCCATTTCTGCAAGTAAAAAGGGTAGACATGAACTTTTTTGTATTACTTTGTAACTTTTCTCTCTGAAATTATTTCCAAAAAAACTAAAAGGAGAAAAGTATAAATAAAGTAAATTTAAAAAGAAAAACATATGCATGTATATTACATGTATATCATGTAAAGTCATGTAAACTCATGCTTTATAATGATTTTCTGGACACATTCTGTGCTCATTAGAATATTCCAGCATAATCCATAATTGCTCATAATGCACACTTGTATCTCGATATTTAGTGTCCTATTGATCTAACTTAGTCGTTTTCTGACTGGTGAGCCTTAAGTTGTCTGACTGGTGAGCCTTAAGGGCTTTAATGAGCATTAGGTACCCAAGGTTTTGTAATTGGAGTGGTTTTACCTCAGTTTATTCTGCGATGGTGATCACTGGCCAAGGTTTATGATGGTGAAGTCCATCTTTGGAAAACATCACTTCTGTGATCTCCTGCTAAAAAACAAATTCTCACAGGCCAAAAGGTCATCAGCAAATATAAACAACTTGAATATTAATAGTTTCATTCCATGGGGCTGACATGGCGTAGCAGGTAAATCCACAACCTGCGATGCCAGCATCCCATGTGGCAGTGTGTGTCCCAGCTGCTCCATTTCCGTTCTGCTCCCTGCTAATGACCTGGGAAAGGCAAGGGTCTGAGTATTTGGGCCCCTGCCACTCATGTGGGAGACCCGGTGAAGCTCCTGGCTCCTGGTTTCGGCCTGACCCAACCCTGGCAGTTGTGGTCATCAGGGAAAGTGAACCAGCAAATGGAAGCGCTCTCTCTTTCTCTCTCTCTCTCTCTTGTGTGTGTGTGTGTGTGTGTATGTGTCTTCCTCTCCCTCTCTGTAACTCTGACTTCCAAATAAATCTTTTTCTAAAAAAAAAAGTTCCATTCTATACCTGAAAGCCAATAATTTTCCAAGTCCAAAAGAACTGAGACACAAAACAAGGCAATAGGAAGAGAGGTTAATAAATGTAGGGGTTGAGGAGGTAGGTTTAAAAGGCTCATCTCTACTTGTTATAAAAATAAGGATGAAAAACTATGGGCCCCGATTAACCGTGTGGAGGTTACTGTACCATTCTAGATGAACCGCAAAAGTATTCATTAAGCACCTGCCGTGTGCCACACACTACACAAGCAGAGGAGATTTTAAAACAAGAAAATCATCTCCTTGACCTCTAGGATCCTCAGAGGATCTTAGAATGGGGCGCAGCTAATAAAGAAAGTGCTAAACCAAAGTGGAAAACTCCCGACTCAACCACTTCACCCACTTCGAGTACATAAATATTGAATTGTTGGAGAATAAAGAAAGAAATTGTGGAGAAGACGTTTCACTGGAGAGAGCCAGGTTGGTGTCTCACCTTTCCTAAAGAGAATTGCTTTCCCCTCAATCAGGGTTAGTGGGATGCTTTTCAGAGGCTCCTCCAGTAACCTTTCTTTGCAATTAGGAAGATATAATGCAGCAAGGTTCGATGCCTTGAAAATTTCTGACAAAAGCCAGCCTGACTAGAAACTGGCAGGAAAACCAAAGAAGAGGTAATGGTCATTGGCCCTGAGCAGGAATTGTCAGGGGCAAATATTTCCTAAGTGTCCTCCGAGACCAGAGAGGGCTCAGGCAAAAACAAGCCCCTATGGAGCTTGTCTTTACATCTATCCTGTTCAATTAACCCAGCTGAAGAGAGAAAAGCCTAAAAAAAGAGAAGTCTTCCCTATTTTTTAAAAGTCCTTAAATTATTTCTATCCACACTCATAAATATTTTTGAGGAGTAGAAATATGTAATATTATCTGCAATTGTGATCGTTTTATTAACCTTGAGTAAATCTAATTAGACTAATAGCATCTATTATGCCCAGTTGACAGTACATCATGATTATTCACCCAGGCCTACCCCACATTTTTGGTCCCTTTTACTCCCCCTGAGCCTTGCTCATTTACCTCTCCACTCCCCTGTAGGCATCCATGTCATGCATTTGTCTTGCCTCAAGCTTACTTTACTGAGATGTTGATATTTACCAGTTTTGATGTGTGAAGATCTAGTGTATCCCCTCCTCCCCCCATTTTTTAAAGAATTTTATTTATTTATTTGACAGGTAGAGTGACAGATAGTGAGAGACAGAGACAGATAAAAAGGTTTTCCATCCGCTGGTTCATTCCCCAAATGGCCGCGATGGCCAGAACTGGGCTGAACCGAAGCCAGGAACCAGGAGCATCTTCCAGGTCTCCCACTCGGGTGCAGAGGCCCAAGCACTTGGGCCATCTTCCACTGCTTTCCCAGGCCATAGCAGAGAGCTAGATCAGAAGCAGAGCAGCCGGGACTAGAACCAGTACCACATATGGGATGTCGATACACAGGCAGAGGATTAACCTACTGCGCCACAGCACTGCCCAAGTGCATCCCTTCTAACATGGAATAGTATGCCATCACAAGAACAGACACTTTACCCACCCGTTTCCTTTTCTAATGATTTCAGTTGTTTGTAATTCCTATTTCCATGATGACGAACATTCTTATTTTGCATGCTCCTCTATGCATATGTAAAAGATTTCTCTGGTGATGCGCCTGATAGAATTTCTGGAAGTTTTAGGTGTATGACCCACACAATTTCATCTAATACTCTTTAAAGTCCAAATTATTTTTAATTTTTCTCACCTACTAGTAATAAGGGAATAATAGTTCACATGTCCTAGTACTATTGTCTCTACTTAGTATATTTACTTTTTAATTTCTGTTGTTTTAGTGGGTGTAAGTGCCACCTCATCACCTCTTTCTAGGGCTATACAACATGTCTAAAATGTGGCACTTGAAAATCAAATTTTCCTGGGGCCGGCGCCATAGCTTACTTGGTTAATCCTCCACCTGCAGCACCGGCATCCCATATGAGCGCCGGATTCTAATCCCAGTTGCTCCTGTTCCAGGCGAGCTCTCTGCTGTGGCCTGGGAGAGCTGTGGAGGATGGCCCAAGTGCTTGCTTGGGCCCTACACCCGCATGGGAGACCAGGAGGAAGCACCTGGCTCCTGGCTTCGGATCAGCGAAGTGCCGGCCGTGGCGGCCATTTGGGGAGTGAACCAACAGAAGGAAGACCTTTCTCTCTGTCTCTCTCTCTCATTGTCTGCAGCTCTACCTGTCAAATAAATTTTTAAAAAAATCAAATTTTCCAAACTTAAGTAAATTAAAACATTATGGCCTCATGTATGCTGAGTACTGTGCAATAAAGGTTTTTTTAACTTTTATTTAATAAATATAAATTTCAAAAGTACAACTTTTGGATTATAGCAGCTTTTCCTCCCATAACCTCCTTCTTCCCACCCACAACCATCCCATCTCCCACTCCCTTTCCCATCCCATTCTTCATCAAGATTCATTTTCAATTATCTTTATATACAGAAGATCAATTTGGTATATACTAAGATTTCAACAGTTTGCATCCACACAGATACACAAAGTATAAAGTACTGTTTGAATAGTAGTTTTACTGCTAATTTGCATAGTACAACACATTAGGGACAGAGATCCTGCAATGAAGTTTTAACATCCATTGTCTTGCTTAAACCTTAAAATTCACTTACAAATTGTGAATGCTCCTCTCTGTTTTTAATAGAACAAGCTGAGATTCTAATTCTTAAGGAAATAAACAATATGGCAACACAAATAATGAACCTGAATTCAAAGTCACTTCAATTTCAAACCTCCTGCTCTGTTTACAAACATGTTTTTCACCTACAAGGCTTCAAAACATAAATAGGGTCCTGGCGCCGTGGCTCACTTGGCTAATTCTCCGCCTGCGGCACCAGCATCCTATATGGGCACCGGGTTCTAGTTCCAGTTGCTTCTTTTCCAGTCCAGCTCTCTGCTGTGGCCCGGGAGGGCAGTGGAGGATGGCCCAAGTACTTGGGCCCCTGCACCTGCTTGGGAGACCAGGAGGAAGTACCTGGCTCCTGGCTTCGGATTGGTGCAGCACCGGCCGTGGCAGCCATTTGCAGGGTGAACCAACAGAAGGAAGACCTTTCTCTCTCTCACTTTCTGTAACTCTACCTGTCAAATAAATAAATAAATAAAAATCTTAAAAAAATAAATATACACAAAGTGAAAAAAATGCACTGTATGTGACTTCATTTTGCTAAACCTTAGTTGTTGAAAGGTACTTTATCACATTAAAAGTCAAGCATTCCTTAAATTTAGAACTATCCTCATGCTAGTTTAAAACATTAAAAATGGAAACCCTGGGTTAAATCCACTCTCTAATACCAAAGATACAAGCAAATAAATAAAAGAGAGAGAGATATTATCTTGAAGTATTTAACACAATCTAATAAAATAATGGTTCACTTTACTGGTAGTACAAGTGACCCCTCCTTCAACTAACATTAGCAAAAGGTCAGATGTGATTTGGATGTAATATTGTTACAGAACATCCCATTATCTCAAGATGAACTATAATTCCTAGCCCAGTTCCTATTCTAAGTCTCTGGAATCCCAACCAGGCCAGTGAGTTTGACATTGTCTAAAGGGAAATTAGGAAGAAAGCTTCTCAAACATGCTTCTTACCTCCTACGATAAACACCAGTTTGGGAGTGCATGTGCTTGCTTTTGCCCGGGAGTATTACACTGGGGCACCTGAGAGCATATCTGTCACTCTACTAAATGCCCCCAGAGAAGTGTAGTAACACTTTAGGCACCTAGGAAGCAAAATGTAGCGGTATTTTTAATTCACAGCTTACTTTTCTTAGTGTTTTAAAACCAATTCACTAATTATAATTCACTCACTGCAATGTCCCTATTTCTAAATAAGGTCTTATTTTGAACTTCTGAGGGATAGGTCTTCCACATACAAATTCAGAGCAGAGAGAATAGAATTCCCCTCGTAACAATGGATCTTAAGACCCTGATTCATAATTAGGCTCCACTCATCATCAGGTATTCACATTTATAGCATCAATCTATAGCTAATAATTAAGTCTCTGCAAACAGTGAGTTCCAAAGAATATCACCCCCTGAAACATTGATTATTCTGTACCACAGATTTTTTTGTGAGCAATTAGAAATACCAGAATGAAAATGACTTGAATTCCATCATATTATATCAGTTCCACTGAAATCATCCAGTTCAGAGAGAAACAGTGGCACAATATGCTAAGCGAATATTGAATGAGGGTACTCCAAAAAGTTTGTGGACAATAGACTTAAAAAAAGTTTACTTTGGTGCAAAAAATGCTGAAATCCACATATACATTTTTCCATATATACTTTCCCATGAACTTTTTGAAGACCTCCTCATATATATAGACTCCAAAAAGTTTTCAACAAAGTAAATTTATCTTTTAATTTTCATTTCCCATGAACTTTTGGAAGTGTTTCCTTCATTATATATATATATATGTGCATATATAACCATATATACACATATATATACATATATACACACATACATATATATTTTTATATTGTCAGATACATTAACCTAGTGTGTGAAGTTCAGAATTGGACTAATGTGCTCAGATTCATCACTCTCAGTGTCAGATAAAAAAGGAGGCAACAATGTCTATCTCACAATATTTTTGGGAGTATTACAGGAAGTAAGATATAAAAAATCAACAACAAAGTGCTTGTGAAGAGTAAGCCACTCAGTAAATGGAAATGATATTAAAATAATTATTAATATTATTCTGTAAAGTCACTTCATTTGCACAGTTAACATAAAATTGAACTGCACAATTTTCAAGGGAAAACACAGAAAAAATATGTAAACAGTGATAGAGATTATATTTTGTGTAATAATCTTGTCTTTAGTTGTGCTGCTATAACAAAATGTCTCAGACCAATTAATTTTTGAAAACATTTACTATCTTACAAGTCTAGAAACCAGAAAACCCAAGATCAAGGCATCCGTAGGCTCAGTGTCTGATAAAGTCCTGTTCCTCTTACAGGGTACCATCTAGGGGACCTCCACAGCGGAAGAGAGGAAGAGAAGAAAGGACCAATGCTGCTTCCCTCCAGTCCTTTTGTAAGGCACCGATCTATTCATTTTTTAAAAAGTGTCCACTTTTTAATACCACAGTGGCAATTAAGTTTCTATACTAATTTTGTAAGGGACACACATTCAAACCATAGTAATTCTTATTAACTTTTACACATTTGGATATTCATTTAGTGGCCCCGGAAAAACCTCTCCTCAGAGTAATCTTATTTTACCAGCTCTGTGTCATTGTTTGCCAGGTCTTCTTGGTCCCAGTGTGGAAAAGTACGCACCTCAAGAAAGGGACAACTATCCCAGCCTTGATGTTCACTCTCTTCAATCCTGGTATTTCTCCCATTGCATCGGAGTCTTAAGCATCATAAAATTTCTCATTTCTTAGAGACCCTTAATTTAACATAATTTAACATAATCCCCTGCACTGCAGGGGAGTGAAGCCTCCCTCCCTGCATCACATTCTACCTTTCTTGCCTTCTTTAGTTGGCACTGATGGGAGTATCTTGACCATTCTTGCCTGAGGCCAGGTTGGCCTCCCAGGAACAAGAATGTCAAAGTGCTTAATCTGGTCGAAGTGTGGAATTCCCTATGTCCTTTAATTTCACAGATTTCCCTTCACATCAGAAATATGAGTAGCTTCAGCTTTAGTTTTATAGACTTCGGATTTTAAGTTATAACTTGAGTTTATAAACATTTCTGCTCTTCAAAACTTGAGTTTATCACACCATCCTTGGTCCAATCGACTAAGTAAATATTCTTTAGTTCTCACTAAAGCACAACACCTCTGACTTTTAGATAAAAAGCACATTTCAAGTAGATTTTCCTCTGAGTCTACTCATTGGTGCCTTCATTTCCCACTCCAAGGTTTCTGCATTGATCTCTTAAACACCCAGTAAGGTATTCTTCACCTACTGAGTTCTGGAATGTACCGTGTTGATTAATTGATATTGAAGAGGTTCACACCCACAATAGTGGGTTCATTTTATTAGTGACTCTTGTTCTTGAGTACTCTATGAAAGACAGGCCTTCTGGGACTCTGCTATTTTTAAAAACTTTATAACACAGGCACAGTCAGTGTCTCCAATATATCAAACACTTTGATTCCAGAAATATATTCTGCTGAAGCATCCAAGAGATGAGTGGCCAGCCATGAAAAATCTTTAGCAAAAGGTCTTCCATAATAAATTTTATTTATACAATTCCTGCATGCAGAAAAAAAAAATCCTCATTTGCCAGAAACAAAAAATCAATTGATTTACGAAGTAATGATAAAAGCTGTAAGAAAAAAGCAGATCTTGGACATTATTTGCAGAATGAATAAGTTATAGAGTAGAAAAATAAGTTATAGAGTAGAAAAACACATACACATATTTACCCTTACAATTCATTTTCATTTTCTTTTAACGACACACATTGTCTGAAAACTAAACCTAGATTAAAGGAAAGCATTTTAGGGCTGTGAGCGTAGGGCACATTGCCTAAGTTGCTAGTGGGGATGCCCACATCCAATATCTGAATGCCAATGTATGGATTTCTCCACATCCTTAATTGATAGATTCCCATTCGTATCAGAATGTGAGTAGCTTCAGTTGGAGTCCCAGCTCCTCCACTTCCTATCCAGCTTCTTGCTAATGTGTACCCTGCGGGGTGGCAGATGATGATTCAATGCTTTGTATCTCTGCATCCATGCGGGACGTTCAAATGGAGGTTCATGCTCCTGGCTACAGCTCTGGCCAGTGCATGCTTCTGGGGGAGTGAACCAGCAGATGGAAGATCTCTCTGTCTCTATGACTCTTTGTCTTTTAAATAAAATGAAAATTAATGAATTTTTTTAAAAAAGAAGGACAGGCATTTTAGGAAAAATTATGGTGGGGAGAAAAGATGGAAAAACAAAGAGAAAGAACAGGGAAGCATTTCTGGTTTGCTTTGAATTCAGAAGAGACTGGAAAGGAAAGCTGAGGGTTCCCCTGCAGCACACACGAGTCCTGCAGGCTCCTGTCCTACCCTCTCCCCAGCAGATTTATTATTTATTGTGTGCTATACAACTACTTAAATTTTCTCATACAAGTAGTTTAATTTGGGGAACATCTAGAATTGGTAATAATAAACTGACCGAGGTTCCTGATGAAGGCCAAGGTCAGAGCAGGCGGAGGATTAGCCTATTGAGCCACGGTGCCGGCCAGTATAGAGCCACGGTGCCGGCCAGTATTATAGTTTCAACAAAGCTAGTATATAAACATGGATATTTTGAAGGCACAAAATACCAAAGTTAAAGAGAATGTGAATATTAACCAGAGCCCTTCCCAGTGGACAAGAAAATTTCCAAATATCTAGCTCTGAGTGACTCCCGTAATGGTATCTTCTGCTTCCTGCCACAAATGAGGAACAACTTAAATTCTTTGGAATGTTTCTCGGTATGACATTCATCTACACTAGTAAAGAAAATAATTCAGATAGATTTAAAAACTAGATTTTTAGGGGCTGGCTTTGTGGCACAGTGGGTTAAGCCACTGCCTGCAACTCCACTATCCCCTATCAGAGTGCTGGTTCCAGGCCCAGCAACTCTGCTTCAGATCCACTTCCCTGCTAATGCCTACCCTGGGAAAGCAGAGAAAGAGTAAGTACTTAAACCCTGCCATCCATGTTGGAGTTCCAGGCTGCTGGTTTCGGACTGGCCCAGCCCCAGCCATTGGAGCCAATTGGGGAGTGAACCAGTGGTTGGCTGAGCTCTCTAGTTGTCACTCTGCTTTTCAAATAAGTAAACAAATCTTCTTAAAAAAATATGGCTTTGAAAAAACTGGATTTGCAAACTCTCAATTTCATGTTTGTATGCCACAGTTGGATAATTCAGAATAAAGTTATTTAACATTCCCAAGATATAAGTAAATTCCAATCTCACTGGAAAGACTTGACCATCTGACATTCTCTCTTATCTTGCCTGCCAACATGTTATTAGCTCAATTCTCTTGATCTTTTGCTTCTTTCCATTTTGGTTTGGTCTTGGTGTTTTTTTTTTCTAACATAACTTCCTATAATATTAATATTCAATAGTAAGATTATGATGTGGTGAATGCACAAAGCATTTTACAAAATTATAAGACACTTTTTTTACTTATGTGTATATAATAAAATAGTGACAATTACATCTCTCAAGTACAGTTATATTATTTTTAGAAACGAACATCAAATACAATTCTTGGGATGAAGAAAACTCAAAAAATACACTTCCCATACCTGTTCACCTTTCCTGGCTGGCTCCTTCCAATTGGTATCGAGGTATATCAGGGTCAATAAGTTCAAGTGACTTTATTGCTCAAAAAGTTCATAAAGCCATTTATCAACTGGAAATAAATATTTCTGTTAAAATGGACATCATCCCAATTATTCATTTATTAAACATACTTAAGACATAGATTTTATTAAGCATATTTATAGAAAAACAACAAAAATTAGTGAGTAGTATTTGGCATATATACACTAAATATATAATCCTTCAGTCACTTTTAAATAACTTTGGATGAATGAGATTCTGAATAATGATTCCAGTCATGCCTTATAATATAGGCAGTTCAAATGACTATTTATGCCACCATATTTTTTTTTTAAATTATGGCCTGGTTCTTAAGGATTTTAATCCTTTCTTGTACTTTTAAGCAAATATCTTCTCCAAGCTATAAATTTTGTTTATTTTAAATAACATAATAATACATTGATATACCACAGTAATGACCATATTAGATCATTGATAAATTTCTGCATCTGAAATTCCAGGCAAGAGAATCTGATTTTCACAAACATAATGAAGCATAAATATGGTCAAATCCTGTTAATCTCAGAGTACAAGCATGGTTATCACTAAAACCCCGAGAAGAGGCAGAACGTGAGGAGTCATAAATTTCAGAAAAAAAGAAGTGCTCTAGCCTGCTTATACTGTCCAGAAAGGATATGCTGAAGACAAACTCATGAAGCAATTTATTTGAAATGCTAGAGAAATAATTTGAAAGCAATTAAGTAAAATAGTCATTCATACCTATTTTGGGTGAAGAAAAGTCAAAATCTTATGTTAAGAGTCAAAGGAGTGACCCATTGGGGAACCAAGTGCTAGGCCTCTATACATCAAGTAAAACACAATGATATTCCACCTGCAGTACCCAACACAATGAATGCAAACCACATGCTTATATGTTAGGACTCCACAACCAGCTACCATCTTTCTTCTTCTTCTTCTTCTTCTTCTTCTTCTTCTTCTTCTTCTTCTTCTTCTTTTTTGACAGGCAGAGTGGACAGTGAGAGAGAGACAGAAAGGTCTTCCTTTGCCGTTGGTTCACCCTCCAATGGCCACCGCGGCCTGCGCACCGTGCTGATCCGATGGCAGGAGCTAGGTACTTATCCTGGTCTCCCATGGGGTGCAGGGCCCAAGGACTTGGGCCATCCTCCACTGCACTCCCTGGCCACAGCAGAGAGCTGGCCTGGAAGAGGGGCAACCGGGACAGGATCCGGCGCCCCGACCGGGACTAGAACCCAGAGTACCGGCGCCGCATGGCAGAGGAGGATTACCCTAGTGAGCCCCAGCTACCATCTTTCAATCACAGTAGCAAACAACAACTTACATCTGTAATTTTTAATGAGCTAGCTACACATTTGGGGAACCAAGGAGGTAAGGACCAGTTGATTTTACACCTGGCCTACATTACAGGATAAAAAAAAAAAAGTCACAGTCTCCAGAAAACTATATCCTACTGCCATTTTTAACTCTACTGGTAGTTAAAGCTTTACAGATTAGTCTATTTGGTGCTGAGATTTCAGAATGATACTTTGAAAAAAGTGACTACTTAAATTTGTTTCCTTGCGTTTGTGTTTCATACCCTCAGTCAGTCTCTCAGTAACAATGATACATGCCGCTGAGGAGGCAGAGGGACTTGCCTGGATACAATTGTGTCTTGAAAAAAACACAGCTTGGAATTTTGCTTCTAAGGATTTTTTCTTTCTTTGTTCATCCCCTCCTTTTTTTCTTACCTCAGAAACATTACTTATTTGGACTTGCATAAAAGATCCCGAATCTCTAATGCGTCAAGGATAGTACTCTGTGGCCAGGTATTTTTTTTTATTTTGATCTATTTACACTCAACTGTCATTCTAATTGTTTTGGGTTATAATTTATGTGTCCCAGAAAAAAACTATTAACATCATATTTTATTTGGAAAATAAATACCAATGCTCTTCTAGACAGCCAACAACTGGCTAAAGATTTACTTTACTACAGTTATTTTAAGACCTATTAGACTCAAGCAAAACTGGAAAATATCATATTAAAGAAGATTATAAATAATGAAACTGTAGGGAGAATAATGTAAAATTAATCCAAATGGCCTTCAACTTTTTCCTTTGAAAAATGGGTGTAGTTAAAACTAAGCATATTTCCAGACTCTTGTATGAGGATTATGACAGCAAAATCCTCTGGAAACCAGGTGAGACATCTAATCCAGCTAGACCGCGGCTCATCGGTGTCTGTTTTGGTTGGGGGTGTAATCTGCACTGTCAATCTGTATTACCTCATGTTCTTTTAGCCCCTTTCTGCACACCTTTTACATTTTTTAGGTCCACCAGCTTGGGGTTTGAGAAAAAAATAGTTAGGAAAGAAATGAAATTGCCAGCAGTGAAACTGTGATAATGCAATTTTTCATTCTATAAAAGCTCCATGATTTGTTCAGTACATGTCTTATCATGTCATATAGCTGGCTAGCAACTTAATTAGGCCAGTAGTTCTCAAAGTGTGTTCCATAGACTAGCATTGCCTGAGACCTTCCTAAAAAGGGTAATTCTCTGCTCCCAAGCCCAGATCTACTAAATCAGTCACCAGAGTGGGGACAGCAACCTGATCTATTCAATCCTCCATATAAAAATACTAATGTTTTGAGAATTCAGAGAACACGCTCCATCCCTGTGTGAGTCCTCTACTACAGGTCTGTCTCAACAACACTGCACTCCTGCAACACTTTTACCCCTGCAAAATTCATATTTTCCAGCTGTAATCCCCAGCTCCTCAGAATATGACTGGCCTTAGAGATAGGCCTTTATACAGGCAATCAAGGTAAATAAAGCCATTAAAATAGTCCCTAGTCCAGTATGAGTGATGCCCCTTTCTTCTTTTTTAAAGATTTTTTTAACTTTTATTTAATGAATATAAATTTCCAAAGTACAGCTTATGGATTACAATGGCTTCCCCCCCCATAACGTCCCTCCCACCTGCAACCCTCCCCTTTCCCACTCCCTCTCCCCTTCCATTCACATCAAGATTCATTTTCGATTCTCTTTGTATACAGAAGATCAGTTTAGCATACATTAAGTAAAGATTTCAACAGTTTGCTCCCACACAGAAATATAAAGTGAAAAATACTGTTTGAGTACTAGTTATAGCATTAAATCTCAATGTACAGCACACTAAGGACAGAGATCCTACATGAGGAGTAAGTGCACAGTGACTCCTGTTGTTGACTTAACAAATTGACACTCTTGTTTATGGCATCAGTAATCACCCTAGGCTCTTATCATGAACTGCCAAGGCTATGGAAGCCCCCTGAGTTCACCAACTCTGATCATTTTTAGACAAAGCCATGGTCAAAGTGGAAGTTCTCTCCTCCCTTCAGAGAAAGGTACCTCCTTCCTTGATGACCCTTCTTTCCACTGGGATCTCACTCACGGAGATCTTTCATTTAGGGTTTTTTTTTTTTTTTTTTTTTGTCCCCAGAGTGTCTTGGCTTTCCATGCCTGAAATACTCTTATGGGCATTTCAGCTGGATCCGCATGCCTTAAGGGCTGATTCTGAGGCCAGAGTGCTGTTTAGGACATCTGCCATTCTATGGGTCTGCTGTGTATCTCACTTCCCATGTTGGATCATTCTCTCCCTCTTTTATTCTATCAGCTAGTATTTGCAGACACTATTCTTGTTTATATGATTCCTTTGGTTCTTAGTCCTATCCTTATGATCAATTGTGAACAGAAATTGATCACTGGGACTAGTGAGATGGCCTTGGTACATGCCACCTTGATGGGATTGAATTGGAATCCCCTGGTATGTTTCTAACTCTACCGTTTGAGGTAAGTCCCGAATTGCACATCTCTTCCCTCTCTTATTCCCACTCTTATATGTAATAGCGATCACTTTTCAGTTAAGTTTCAGCACTTAAGAAGAATTGTGTATTGATTACAGTATTCAACCAAAAGTATTAAGTAGAACAAACAAAAAAAAATACTAAGAGGGATAACATATCAAGTTGTTCATCAACAGTCAGGGTGAGGGCTGATCAAGTCACTGTTTCTCATAGTGTTCATTTCACTTTAACAGGTTTCCTTTTTGGTGCTCAGTTAGTTGTCACCTGTCAGGGAGAACATGTGGTATTATTTATTTGAAAGGCAATGTTACACAAAGAGAGAGGGAGAGAGAAAGAGTGAGAGAGAGAGATATTTTCCCTCTGCTGTTTTCTTCCCAAATGGCTGCTCTGGCAGCTGAGACTGGGCCTAGCTGAAGCCAGAAGCCAGGAGCGTCTTTCGAGTCTCCCACGTGGGTGCAGGGGCCCAAGTGATATTGGACGAAACAAGTAGCGAGATTAAGGTCATGAGCTGGAAGCCACACCTCCCCAACTCCATGTACTCTTATCAACTCACTTGTCAATCATATGACCTTTTTCCCAGGATGTACTTCCCCTTACCCAGGACCTGGGAATGGTACCATGTAAATACTTCCCTTTCTAAGCTCATAAGAAGTGAGGTAAAGGGAAGCTCGCTCTCTCTCTCTCTCTCTCTCTCTCTCTCTTTTCTCTTCCCTACCCTCCATGTGGACCCAGAGTGAGCAGGGTATGAAAATTTCTCTGGTTTCCTTTCCTGGCCCACTCTCCTTGAACAATGCCCACATGTGCATGTGTGTCTTCCTCACTTTTTAAATAAACTTTATCACGTTGCACATTGTGTTTGTGCCTGTCCTTAGAATGCTTCTCTAAGTAAGAGGCAAGATCCTGAAATAGGAATTTAGGCCCAACCTAGCCCATAACACAAGCACTTGGGCCATCTTCCATGGCTTTCCCAGGAGCATTAGCAACGGGCTGGATTGAAAGTGGAGCAGCTTGGGGCCAGCACTATGGTGCAGTAGGTGCCAGCATCCCATGTGGGAGCCAGTTCTAGTCCCGGCTGCTCCTCTTCCTATCCAGCTCTCTGCTGTGGCCTGGGAAAGTAGTAGAAGATGGCCCAAGTGCTTGGGCCCCTGTACCCACACGGAAGACCAGGAAGAAGCACCTGGCTCCTGGCTTCGGATCCAGCTGTTGCAGTCATTTGGGAAGTAAACCAACGTATGGGAGACCTTTCTCTTTG